>NC_138226.1:15806394-15838894 GCF_964197995.2 Scardinius erythrophthalmus | reverse complement strand
TATTTTTGGAGAATTTATCAATTCATTGAAGAGCATTTACAGCCATTATAAAAATGACCATGATAACCGTAGTCTCTTCAAAAATACCATATTATTATTACTACTGTAAAATAATAATTGATTAATATTGGATTGCCTTCAAACTATGCAAAAGACTTTCAGAATCTTTCTGACATTTTTTTTCTTGATGATTGTAATGGATACTACAGTGCAGTAAATTACCACATTTTTTTTACTTGAGTAATTTTTGTATTTTGGCAGAAACTGGTTACCATACAACAATTTAAAAATGCAAATATTCATGTGAGCCGACTGAATTCTTTAGTTTTTATCATTATTTTACGGTTTGTGGTGTCCCAGGATGTCCATCAGGGTGCCACTGCGAGGTTGGTTGTTTGTATTTCCCCAGCAGCCAGCCCGCGGGTTGACCATGCCATGTTGCAGCCCATCAGCCGGGCGCTCTGTTCAGCAGCCTGTCATTAGGCAGGTGGGGTCGGGTTTGATGACTCTCTTCTGCCTCTCGCGCGAGTCTGAATTGGAACGGCTCCTCGTGTAGCATGCGCTCAGCTCACCGCCGTTCTGTTTGCCACTGCTAGTCTGAGGTCCCTGTGTGAGGAGGCCTACAGAAACACTGTTTACAGTTTACACCCTCAGTGTGAAGTGTGTGTCAGTGAGTGGGTTTTTATCCGTAGGCAATTAAGATTGCATGCAGATGAATGTAGTTTAGCCAATTTTTTTCGACTTATTTTGTATTAAACTTGCATGAGCAAATCTATTACTATAATATTTAATGCAAATTCAATAATTGGGGGCTCAGAACGGTTTTAAACTTTTTATTAATAAAATGGTTAGTTGAAATCACTATTTTTTTTTGTATTTTCAAAATGTACTTTAGTTATATATTTTAAATCAGGAAAGTGTAGCTTTATGTTTCTGATTTTAACGTTTTAAAATTGTAATCAGAAAATGTCCTTCAATGTGTTCTTAGAAATAAATTGGCAGACTTATCTAAAATATTTTTAAATAACTAATCGGGCATTTTATCTACCATGAGAAACACTTTTTCCAATATATTTGTTATTAAATAAATATATTCCTTTGAAAATAATAATTGGGCTAATTACTACAATGATCACATCTTTAGCAACAGACAAGCAGTTAAATCTGGTACAAAACAGAAAGGCCAAAAAGTTACAAATTAAGATGAGTCTTACCATACATTTTATCCTCTCCTCTTGTATGTATTACTTCACACATATTGTCTAAACATTATTTCCCTGAACTCCCCACCTGTGAATTGACTTTGGCCCTCATGTCGAGTCATAGCTACACATATATGGTGCTGTATAATGAATACGAATTTTTTTGCTGGTCTCCTAAAATGAAACAATATAAAAAGGTTCTATATTATTTAAGATCATTCAAAATAAGATTTTCCTTCTTTCTTTTATTCACGCTTATCTTTTTCTGTTGTTGTTTTTCTGCCTTTTTCATAAATTCTGTCCTTCTAAGTGAGATTTTGAGAATCATCTAACCGTGGTACTCTGCTAAATGGTAGTGAGCCAACCAGACATACTCAAAACAGATGGCACCCTGTGATTGGCCAAATGGCATTGGGGAACATTAATGATGCACTGCAGCCGGCCAATAGCGGCGCGGCGTAAAGGCTCACCACGCCCCCCTTGCTCACTCTGTCACTAGCTGGCTCAGAACAGACAGCTCCTGAACAGGTGGCAGTCTGGGGAAGGGGCATATTTTGTTGATGTGAGGGAACGACCCCCTGCCAGTCTTTTCTGGGATGGGCGTCACAAACATGGACCTTGAGCCTCAGCTTTAGGGTGTTGATCCAACAGGCCGTCTCCTCCAGAGCAGCAGAGGGACAGTACACACACACACACACACTGGTGATTCTTCCTTCTGCAGCACTGTTGGCTCGAATAGAAAACACAGTCACCAAGCTGGTTTGGTTTATTTACATTAAAGCGCATGCTTAGCTGTCATTGGTTAACCTGACGCCTCGTTCACTCTCAGCTGCATCGTCAGATTGTCGTACCTTGCAGTATTTGGCTTCGGCAATGTGTAAAAGATGCAGAAAGTAACACCTGTGCTGTTGCAAGACCGTGTTAACATATGACTGACATAATGCTGCAATATGTAATATTGTGTGCTAAATTATGTGGGATCTCAATAGATAACACATGGCAGAAGCTGTTTCAGATGGGTTAGCTGGGGAAAGACCCACAGATGGAGCTAATGGTTTTCTCATGTATTAAATTCTACGGCTGTCAGCTAGATACCCTTTCTGTGTTTGTTTTTAAGAGACGAGCTAAAGCGGCGCGTAACAGTTATTTTTCACTTATTTATTTTTTATATCATCACTTAAAGGTTTGATCTGGGAAAACGTCCCTGATTATTATGGTGCAGTACTGGACAGATGTTATTTTTGAGAATAAGGTTTCAGCCTCCATGACCGTAATCCGTTTTAGCTTCTTAGCCGATGCAGCAAAGTAGGGTGGAAAAGGAAATGTATATTTGAAAATGGTACCCACAGTGTCAATGAAGCAACCTTGGGTTTTACAAAGGCATTAATACAAATAATAATATTATTGATTGTTATTATATTATTGTTGTTGTTATTTTTTATTTAAATATGGCCTTTCTAAAACCCATTATTATATTTATTAATATCAATATTATTATTAATAAAAGTATTCAATAAAAATAAACGACAGATTATAAAATTATGACTTATTTTGGCTTGTTGGTATATATGTATATTATTTTTTAAACATGCTCTAGAAATAAAATTATTGATTAATTGATTGATTGATTGATAGATTATGGAAATAAAAACAAAAGAAGAAACTGAATTTTAAAACCAAAAAGAAAGAAATCATTTTAATTGATCAGATGCTCACAAAGCTTGTGTTTTTTAGAGGTAGATTTAGATTTAGATTCATGGTCATTTGTAGTTTTATTTATAAAAAATGTATCTATTTTTCACCCCAGCGTTGGATCATTAACACACGTAGCTGATGCTGCTGTCTTTGACATCTATGTCTATGTGTAGTGTGTATGCATGAAGTGTGTTGAGGTGACTGTACATGTGTGTGGCTCTCACACAGGCCTGTAACAAAAACAGCAAGTGAAGTCTCACAGAGGCTGCCTCGGATTGGAGTGTAACTAAGCGTGCAGTAAAGTTTCAGAGTTCAGCGGGGCACAAGGCGAAAATCGGGATGACACCCATAATTCATAGCATCCTCTGTCCCTGCTGTGTCCCTTAAATTCATTCTTGGTCAGGGAGCTGTACTGGAGAAAGAGGAGAAAATACCCACCAATGTCTTTGCTTCTACTGAGCCAAAGCCCTTTAAATGTGGAGAAATAATCCTAGATTTTTTGTTCTATTTTTACAGAATAGTACTACTTCCTGTAGTGTTGTACTGTATGTAAGTGGGCTGCACTGTTAATGGTGCACTAAAAATACAAATAAAATGAATATTTATTCTACATGTGGGCTGACATCTTTAGTCAAATACTACTCACTCTTATTATTGGACACTTTTGGTTGTGGAATGAATTGGTATGTACATTACGATAGGTGGTTAAAGAAATATTTTATTAATAAAAAAAATTATATTATCAATTTTATTATAAATGTTACTGAAGTATGAATGATTTCAATTTATTTATTTAATCATTCATACGTCCATTCATTCATTTTGAGACATGCTCATTAAATATGTTATTCTCTTTGGAATATTTATTTACTGTTTATGTTGTTAGTGACTTCTTTGTTTGTGTTTTTTTTGTCGCACTTGGTTCTTTCTAGGAAAACAAGTGATTCACCCCAACCAGATCAAGGCCGTTCAAGAGGAATTTTCCCCCAGTCCAGAGAGAATCAAGTGGGCCACGGAGCTGATCGCTGCATTCGAGGAGCATCAGAATTTGGGAAAGGTGCACATTCAGTAGTCCCAGAGTTTCCACACAAAGATCTGGATTATTTTCCAGCCTGATATAGCATCTAGATATCCTCCGTGATGCATGCAGCATTGTAGCTTTTGTCTGAGAAAATCAAATGAGGTGTTGAATATTATAGTTCCTAATTTAGTGCATCATTGAGTCCTGTGTTTTCTGCTCGGTAGGGCTGCGCGTGTCTGAGATGTGCTAGTAATGTACAATCTGCCAGTAATTCTTACGCTAAGGATGGCCTGGGGGTGCATCAGCAGCACTCTCCCCGTTCGGCTCTTTGCTCACAAACTGAAATTCCGGGACACAGTTGCTCGATTTATTTTGTGTTTTCCTGTATTTTTTGTTTGTGCCTTCTTCGATCTCCTTGCAGATTTGTTACAGAAAATGTTTGCAAAATACCCACCTGAGGTTTTACTGCCTCTCAACAAATCATTTTTAGACTCTATCAGCATAACATTACATTCAGGATGCAGTTTAACTGCAGATTTAGTTTCTTTGGATGCATGTTTCATGTAATTATTGAAACTCTTTTTTTTCTTAAGAGGTTGTGAACGAGTAGACTGATTGAAATATCCTTCTCAGTCCAGTGGTGCAGTGAATAGGAGTATCTGGCATGCAAATAAAAGACTTCCAGCTCTAATTCCTGCAGCTGTCAAGAATATCTCCATTTTCATTCTAATGCTTCTTAGTATTTTAGTACTTTTAAATTCCCAACCATCTTGAATGAAACACTGGCTTGGAAGCTAACATGAAGTTACTGATTCGCTACAATAAACACCATAAGCATTTAAAAAATCCTTCCTTTGTAATATAATATATATATATATATATATATATAAATATGAAGAGTTCAGATGCAAAGGCCTCTAAGTGCCATCGGAAATTTTCTTCTAGAATGATCATTTTTATCAAGCTTGTATATTTCAGTTCAGTAATTTTACTTAAATGACAACTAATAGGTCATTTTCATTGCCATTTAAGTGAAATGACTGAACTTAAATATACGAGCTTGATAAAAATGATCATTCTAGAAGAAAATTTCAGATGGCACTTAGAGGCTTTTGCATCTGAACTCTTTATATATATATATAATCTCTAACCACCCTATCCTTCTTTGTAGTGTTGTATATGCATCGCATTAAAGCTGTGTAGTAGGATATGTTCTTCAAGACAATATCTACCTTTATTTTTATTCAACCAGTGTTCTGTTCTCTTCTCCTCAGGGGGCTTTCACCTTTCATGGCAGTATGATTGACATGCCGTCTCTGAAGCAGGCTCAGAACATTGTCACAATGGCTTCAACTGTTCAGGGAAAATGAGCCAAATCTGGGTTCCTCAGACATCAAACTTTGCACCATGCTGGCGGTGCCGCGCACTTCACGTCAACCGCTAAAACGATCCGTGCTTTGTTTAACCAGTAACAGAGATGTGGTGCTATGTGATACTTAATTAGTAATTGATTGATTATTTTGTTTTCTGCAATGCCTGGTGCATGACCATTTTATGAAGTAGTTTGTGTGTGTGTGTGTCATGTTCGTCCCTTGCACGTCTAGCGACAGGGTAGACGATTGACCGTGGTAAAGGTTGTGCGTGCCCAGCGAAAGGGCAAACAAACAGAGCTGCCCTGCCGTTGAGCTTCCATTCAGCCTGAAGGCTCCTCCAGGCCCCGGAACATCAAAGCGCTATTTGCCAAGAAGCCGCCATGAATTTACTAAAACCAACATCGAGAGAATGAGCCTGTGATCCCGCTCTAAATTGTAGGCCTTTGTTTCAGGGGGACTCAGCAAGTCATTTTGTTCTTCAAGACAAGGCTTGAATGTGTCTGCAGCCTGGCGTAAGCTCTACGCGGCGCGCCACGCGCTCGCTCGCAAACACGTACACAAAGAGCTCCGCAAGGGATCCCTCTATGTAAATATCAGCAGTTTTCTATGGATTTGTTACCCGGTCAGTGGTTCCCATCTCTCCATCCAGCTTCGGAGTCACCATGAACATGGCCACGATGTGCCGCCGTTGTCTGTTTCGCCAGTGTTCCTCACACTCTCTTTGACAAGAATGCCTCTTTTGAAATAAAACTTTAGGATGTCATTCCCAATGAATGACCTTCCTTTCCACCCTTGAGGGCGTTGTTATTGTTTATGTCGTGTTTGTCATGAATACATCCTACAGTACGCTATGTTCCCGCTCCTTCCTGCTGGTCTCCCACGAGCTGATGAGATTTTTTGGCAGAAATGTCTGGGACGGATTTGTCTGGGATGGGGGTGGGGGGAATGGTTGATGGTTCAGTTGGTCACTATGGTAATATAGGCCTCTGCATAAAGCACAACTGAATATGGCGTGATCAATAGTGTCTGTAGCAAGCGACTCGGCCTGAGATCCGTGCCAGCCTGGGGACACAAACAAAAATATGGAAGCCGCTGCTGTGAGTGGCCCAAAGGGCTCGACAGTAAGCTGACGGCCTGGCACCCGTCCCACACCCCTCCACGCCCCCCCTCACCCCTCCATGCTCTCTGCCTTTTGCACTCATTTATTTTTCATTTTCTTTGGAATTGTCTTTTTGGACTCATGTCAGACAAGCCCTTTCGCTCTAAGCGCTCTTTAAGCATGTCTGAAGACTCTCAATCAGATCCTAAGACCGTAGGATTGGTAGGCCAATGCGATGAGATTCACCTAGAGCCGTCCTGCGTTTAATTATCTAAATTATACAATTTTACAATATACATTTGTAAATGTGATTTGACAGCACTAATATATTTATTATTTATTTACAAACTTGTTAGTTGAATGTTAGATGTGATAAATATTGATATTGGCATTAAGGTATAGTACAAAATATATATCCTGTCATCCTATTTTGAAAAATGTCTTTGCTGTCCATACAGTGAAATGTTTTTAGACCACATTTATTTGAACTATATGAAAAAACTGCTGAAACATTCAGAAGAAACTTTTTTTTTTTCTTTTTTTTTTTCTTAGAAATATTGTTTTGCAGAAGAAATAAATCCAAACAGGTTTGGAGGGGTGAGTAAATGTCAGAATAAAAAAAAAATAATGTGTGAACCATCCCTTTAACACCACCCCACCAAAACACAAGAGCTCCTGTGATGACCTCTGAAACTTAAGCCTCTATGACTGTTGATTGATATGACATTAATTTGAAACTAGCTTTTTTTTTTTGGCTGACCCCTACCTTATGGGTTTTTGTGCCTTTATTGTCATTTATGTTTGTAATAGAAGTATGTGATATTTATTATAAAGTGAAATTACATTTAGCAGTAGCATTAATCCTCTGATCATTGCACTAAAGGCACCATTTCTTTTATTAATTAGCTTGGAACTGCTCTGTGTAGACAATGATTGAGGGTTTAAAGGATTTGCGGACTCATAGTTCACCGAAATACTACTTCCTCCCACTTCTTTGTCATTTTTCATGACATTTCTATTATGCCTGTAAGTTGACATAATCTTTTCAGCTCACAAGGCGGAATTATTTAAATACATTTACTGGTATTCCCAAAGAGAGTACAATACAATTAACACGAATAGGACCTTACCTAATCTTGACAGCACTCAATTAGGCTTGAAACACAGTCCTGATGGTTATGTGCTGAGATTGCTCTCATAAATTATCTGATATCAACCCAGCAGAGAAAATGCATGTATGCAAAGTGCTTTCAGAGGAAAATTAAAAGGAAACGTTTTACATATTTTTCATTAATCTCAATGGGACCCGTGTGGCAGGGAGGATTTTGCTCGCCTAATTTCTCGCCAAGGGATCTCCCAATAATGACTTCATTCTTTTACTAGACAATATATGACAAACTCATTTCAACAAAGATAATTCCCCTGCAATAAAACGAATCGTTTACAACAAGAGCAAAGCAGGAACAATTTTGGAAATAATGTGTAATTGAAATGAAATTTAATTTATTGGCAGTGGGGGTATAATGAGTGAAATTGAACTCTAGTAATGTTGTAAAATGTCTGGCGTTTTGTTTTTTTGCACGTAGGTTAATGTGACTTTTGAATTTGCTTGAATAACATTGCCAGAGAATAACTTCAAATAGGCTATACCACTATGGAAAATAGGTGCAGATGCGACATTAATGCCCATAGCTTTTGGTGACATTTGAGAAACATTCAATTATTTAGCTATTTTGAGAAATGATTAACACAACAAATGATTGTATTTGTGGGTATTAACTTACTGAATACTCCGCTTTATTACAGGGATGATTATAATAGGCTAATAATGTGCATGAATGAGGATGTTACCCACACAGACGCTGACCTTTTTAATGTGTTGTTCTCCTGTCTTCATTTTATACATTAAAAAAAAAAATGTAACGTTTCAAATGTCTGTGCAAACTTTATTGGTCAGTACAAATGATTCGAGACCCTCAACTCTGCTTTTTTATTTGTTATTCTTTATTTTAGCTGCAATGCAACGTCTTAAAAACATTGTAGCCTAGCTTTATCTTGTGTGTATGAACCAGACACAATCCGAACTCTTGTTTTATCCCTAGCGCACACCTTGATGTCATAAAATCCAGCGTGAGTTTATTGTAATATAAACATTTTTGAAAGAAAGCGTAATTTTCAGTAATGCTCCATATTTTGTTGATGCATATTTAATTATGGTCCTCTTTCCTATGGATAACCTGTTAAAAAGCTTTAATTCACATGTGGTATTATAAGCTTAACGTTTTGCCAGAGTAGCCTACTGAATGTGTGCTTGAGTGAAGGATAGTTCTCTCTGAATAAGCGCAGACTTGAGCTGACTCTTTATTTGAAATGGAGACAGATCAAAGGACAAACCCCAGTAAACCTCCTCCGGTCTTTGTCTGCGGTTGCTATGGCTTCAAGTCGAGGGGCCACGTAAATCAGACTCGTTACAGTGCGACAAAAAGTCTCTTAAACTTTTTGTTTTTAGCTGACTTGACCCCATGTATCTTTATTCAAGAGAGTTTAAAGAAATACAATGTCAAAAAAGTGTTGATTTGTGCATTATTGTGTCTGTTATAGGCCTAGTTTTTTAGGCCTGCTATTTAAATAATATTGTTCACATTGAATAATAATACAATTTACTATGAAGTGCAGCCACTCGTTTTGAATAGAAATGCATTACTTCATTATATTTAAAAAAGACCATTTAAAAGGGTTTTCCTGCAAGCTGATTACTATTTTTAACGGAATAATATTTTATACTTTAATAACATCTTCATCGCCGGGCCTATACAGAGAATATGAGCAGATGTAATTTCCACCTCACTGTTAGCAGTCTTAGGACCAGCCCATGGGTGGATTCCCCAATTACAAGCCCATGGCAGCCCCCCTTCAAATTGACTTTTCCTTCTGTTGTGACAAAATGGTGCAATTGTCGCGTAGCCTCCAGGATAATCAGAGTATCATGGTTTTATGTATATTATGGCGGCTGGCTCATTATCACACAACCGCTCGTGAATTAGAGAGAAATTAAAACAATTCTGCTATATCTTTCATGGATGCGATAAAACAGATACGCTTTTGAGTGCTGGTGAGCTTGCTGTGTGACTTGACTGCTTGGCGCAGCTTGTACCATCTCACCCACTGGCTTTCTGATGAAAGAAGAACAGAACTTTAAGAAGTGTGCCGCCGGATGCTGTCAAAATTGGGGGCAGGAAGAGAATGGCTGTTCATAAAGGCGACATTTATTGCTTCTTGGCTGTTAGGACTTTTGCAGTTGAACCCCCCTAGAACGGTGCAGATGCATCCAGACTGAGCCGTCGAGATGATCTAGTTTGTTGTCCGCTCATATCTGTAGCCTACTCCCAATAAGTTATAATGAGTAACAGGTGCACTGTGAATTAAACTCGATGCACATTTAGACCTATAACTGAAATGCGAAGGTTGAGAGAAGGATGTCAAATAGGCCTATTGATAAAATAAATAAAGGGGCTTATTTTAAGGTGTCCGTAAGGCCACCATATTGTCTTCAATATCTCATAAAAAATTTAAAAATAAAACTCCCGGGAGACCCGTGGAGCCCTCTTGCTGCAACCCGGTCACAAATGCGTCTCTAAAGCACGCATTGTGTTTATAGTGACATTTATATGCGAAAATGAGTTTTTACGTGCAAAGGATACGCATGGGCAGGTTTAGTAGTGGTGTGGGTTGCGTGTGTATTATACGTTTGATTAGGATTAGTGGTGTGGGGTGCGTGTGTATTACACGCAATAAACTATGTATCAAATGCACGCGAAAACTTCGTATCATATGCACGTAAAAACTCATTTTCGCGTATAAATTGCACGATAAACACAATTCGTGCTATAGAGACGCATTTTCATGAGATCTGGCTGATTATTTGATTTAAAGAGGTTTCTATCCTTTGGGTATCTTGGAGTGACCCTATAACCACCTACACAGGCTCACATCTTTTCCAGTTCACTTAATTGTCAGGTAGCCTATTGAGTCATGGGAGCGCGAGCCGCTGGTTTATCACTTTCCCTTGACACAGGGATCTTTCCGTGTCCACATTCTTAAAACAAGTCATTAGAAACACCTAAATATTTACATTCTCTCTCCTAAATAGTTTTTTTCTTCATATATATATATATATATATATATATATATATATATATATATATATATATATATATATATATATATATATATATATATATATAAGGCGGGAAACTTTAAACATAACATTAACAAACATTAGGCTACATGTGATAGGCTACTGGAAAAATCACTTTAACTCACAGACATGAATATAAATGTAACAGCGGAACATGTTTGATCATGTTTTGTTGAAAAGTGTTTAAACAAATTATAAAGAAATTGTTGATCTGGGTTTGATCCCATATCAGAACATTAGCCTAACAAAGTTAATTATGGATTATATTAGAAAGACTGTAAACACTATAGGGAGGACAATAGGTCCTATGGGACATATAAACATTATCTGTGTTTAGTGTCTCTAATGATTTGCAGACTGAATTACTCTCTCCAAAATTAATTTGAATTAATCTGTTAAATGTTATAATTATCTATTTTTGAGTAATAGGTACTGATCTGTTATTTTGTAAATGCTAGGACTTTTTTTTTTAAGAAATAAATTGTCAAAAAGCTTATAAACCTTGTTCGTATATAAAAATGATTTACAGTAATTTTCATATGCTTGTGTCTCAACACGTTCAGCGCGTGCCTGTGTTTGCACAGTCAAGCTCTTAATTGTAGTTTATGACATCATCTCTGCTAATCCAATTAAACATGTTTGTCCTATAGACCCAGAACTTTGTGAAGAGTGAATACCGCTGTTTAAAGACAGGGCAGCCGACACATTTCTGCCTTTGAATTAAATACATTTAATTGGTTGAACTTGCTTGGAATGGGAAATTATTTAATGCTCTTTTGTATTTAGCAAACATGAATGAATGTATAAATTAATTTATGACTGATGCTTTATTCTTTATACTTATACGGAATTACAGGGATCGAATTTCTGAATTATAGCCCAAAACAACCTGAGAGAGTTTTTCTAGATAACTACTAAACAAAAACAGGGCGAGAACCTTCCAAACCTAGAAATAGTCATTTTTATAAAAGAAGCACCGAAATTTGAAAGTCATAATTCCGCATAGAAAAGCAGTTTTTCGACATTTTAAAATTTCTTAATTTTTTCAAGTTCATTCTTCAGTTCATGTCGGTTCTGACAAGTTTTGCTTGTCAGAAAAGACAAATTGGAAACGCGACTGCAAGATTAAAAAAATATATATATATATATATATGTCTGAGTTCATTGAAATACGTTAGATGGGAAAGTTTTTAATTAATCTAAATCGGTATTTCGTAAACATTTGTTTCTATATTAACGAAAAAGTACTCTTAACAATGTGTACATTTTCAATTTAAAAACGTAGGTATCTATTTGATATCTTGAGAGATGTGACAAATTTAATTCGATAAAAAAAAATAGTTCTACCCAAAATAAGTGTCATTTTAAATACTGAATTGTTCCTTTCAACACTCTATAACAGTCTGGTTTTACTCTAAAATGAGTATAAAACAATGTTTTCGGCGCAAAATTTGACATCACAACACTTCTGATTACTTGCTTCACTTGCTTGTTTCACACCGACATCTGTTCACGTCTGATTTGAAGTTAACACAATTATCTTTAATTTATCATTTAGAATATTAATTGAATACATTTTATTTAAAAACAAGCCACTTTATCTATTTTGAATTAATTCTGTAAGTAAAGTGAAATATGGGGCTCATGAATCATTTTATCATGCCCGTTTTACCTTTTTCTTTGCGCAGTAGACAGCCTCACTTCATTTCTCACTTCAAGTTGAATTTCACATCATAGTAAATGCTAATGGCGTTGGCTTCCTTTTATAAACGCTTATTGCTTTGACATTAATATTTGTAGCCTTCAAAAAACGTTTATTAAAATAATTATTTTATCACGCTATAATTATTAAAAATGTTTAAAAGTAGGTTACTAAATCAATTTCTGTTTCCTAACCGCAGTGTCCACAAAGCACCGTGTGCATAATATAAAGTGTTGCCTCGACAGAAGAGAAACCACATGGGGGTTTAAACTTAATGAAACCTCACACCTCAAAGCCCTGTAAGCTGAAAAATGGCAGCTTTAGTTGAATATACAGACAGCATAAACACTCCAAATTATATCTAGAAGTGGATTTAAACAAACAAAACCTGGCAACTAGGCTATCTCAAGTCAAGGTAAGAGCTGTCATATACTCCCAGCAAAAGGAAGACAGTGACATTTCTCAGGGAACGAAACGAAATTTATTTTTATCACATGTCCATGTTCAGCAGGCTGTAGTTGAGCGTGAGCTGTCAAATCAGGTTGGTGAAGGCGCGTGTGTAAGCACTGATGCTCAGGTAAGGAGCTTCTCTTCTCTGAACCGCAGCACAGCTGACTGCTCCAGGAGCCAAAGTAATGAGGGTTCCGCTGGGGGCCGCCTGGTTGGAGAGGTGGCTTAACCCTGCCTGGACGAGGCAGGAGCCCGCGCTCTGCTTTTTCAATCGGAGCCCCTTGCAGAGCACGCGGCCCGCAACGAACATTTTGACAATGCCGGTGATAAGCACGAGGTGATGAAAGGAAGCTGTCTGCGAGGGCGTTTCTGTTTGGTTGCACGGCAATTCCTCATAAAGAATTGTGGGTTTCAGAACAAAACAAAAGCGCCCATGTTTTAGTGCGACGATTCCCAAACGCATTAAGAGCTAAACAAACTTTAAAACAATGCCTAAAACGGACACTCATACGAGTTTTGAATTGGACAAAAAGACATTTCGGTTTGTATGATGTATTTTATTCATTATTATTTATGCAAACGACTGTAGCCTACTGTTTAAATATTTTGCTTGTGATTCATGCAAATCTCTCAGAGAGGCCAGCCTAAGAATCATGATCATCTTTATAATCAAATGTGATGTTTCCCTTGAGTGCATATCGACATTTTCATGGGATTTCTCAAAACCAGACAATTAACACAACTGTAAAGAGAATTCCACTTGTGTCACCAAGATGAATTTGCTCAGTTATTTTAGCAAGATATGCTGTCATTTACCATTGAAGGTGTCAAGAAAGGGGCAAAGGTGGCCATCCCCTAAGACACGTGCCTAATTATATAATTTGTCTTGTGAGTGGGACAGAGCACTGTAAGGTCTCCACTGGGATCACTTCTTCAGCAGCCCGAGCCTATCATCAGTTTCATCAACCCTCATCTATGTAAGGGCACAGTGAGCGTGTTCATTTATCTCTTTTTCCGACCACAGGAACTGACATGGCATGAAGACATTCGGCAGCCTGCAAGATTCAGCTTTTAACATTAGACAGACATACATATCTTCAGGCGACCTGACAGCGCTTTACGATTTCTATGAGTGCGGATATTTGAACCACCAAGGGCAGAATAGATATTTGCTATTAACGTTCAAAGAATCTGTTTTATTTATGCCATTAGACAGTTTTATTAAAACTAAAACCAAATTTCTATATTCTAGTGAGTATGGCGTTTTTGGCCAATTTAATTGCATTATTCATTGCATTACGTTTATTCGTGCAGCAGGCACTTTAAGATTTGCAAATGAAAACAATAGCAGCCAAAGCAATTGATCCAAGGGAGACAAATAGCATGTAGCATATGGTTTGTGATACCAAATATACACATAATATAAGGTATTTGCTTAATCCCTGAACTGTGCCAATGATGTTAAAACCAAACATCAAACAGTCACTGACCATTCTGTGGTAGTTCGTGTTGACACTGTAGTGAGCCAAATTGCTTATCAAGGCTGGACATGCATTTGCCCGGGCCTATACTTATTCCAGGATGCGCAAACACAGCACTGAAAATCGCAGACTATGCAGCTCAGATTCGCACCTGCTGAGGGGGAAAGGAAGCATTGCATTCTGGAGATATGGCCTGTGAGCACGCCTAGCGCACCTTCACAAAATGTCACAGCAGTTATGAAAGCAAGTCATTATCAACTCAGGGGGACCCTTGACACTGGTCTATGAGAGATAGTTCCAGTAGTTCAAAGCCATGTCTAATGGCCATTCCAAGGTCAGCTTGAAACAGTGAAAGTGGCTTGTGATGTTTAAGAACATCTAGCCACCCTTGTGAAGCCAGCGGTAGGTTCTGGTGGCCGGTGACGCACTAGGGGTAGTCCAGGGGATTCTATAGGTGAGTTTACAGGTTTATTAAACAGATTAGGCCTTCACTGGAAAGAAAAGCTATATATTGACCATCAGAGTTTTAAAGAATATAGCAATGTAAAGTCAATTGCACTGGCTTTTTTGAGGGCTTTAACTGTTCTTCTCTTCTTTTTCCTCATCCCTTTTCTTACACTTGAGGGTTGTATATTTGTATTTGCTCTCTCTTCTTTTCTCTTTCTGAGATGATCCAGCACTGTGGTTGTCCAGCTGTGCAGGATGATTTCCTCTCACTGAATGTTGACCTTTTCCTCTATGAAAGATGCTGTATTCAGAGGCACGACTCTGATGTGCTGCTCATGGTAGTTCGTCAGATGTGGAACGGATCAGCATCTACGGGATGTAAAATCAAAATGGGAAGCCAATGCTGTAAAGATGATGTCACATGAATGCACACTATTTGTGCACCAAAATATCTCCCTAATTTTCATTTAGAAAATGTTTTCACTGCCAAATATGTATATAATTGTATATAAACCTGTGATATCCCACCAGACTGATAAAATACTTTTTTTTTTTTTTTTGAAAGGTCATGCACAATTGCAGGACTTTGAACTTTCTTTCTCTGTCTTATGAATATTTTTGATTTAATAACTCTTATTCATGGCCTGGTGGAACTGTTAATGGTAAATGTTTCAATTTACTTGTCTTATAAAGTATACAGCAACTAAAAATACTGGTAAACAAAACATATGTGAAGTAGCATATATTTATAGAGAGAGAGAGAGAGAGAGAGAGAGAGAGAGAGAGATCAATCTGCTTTTGACATCCTTTCCTATGTCAAGGTGCGGCCTGAAAAAGCTTCTGAACATTTGCCACATGGATGAAGTGTGTTTTTCTATTAGAAGTTCAGACCTGCGTTTAGGACCATTTAAACAGGACCTGTCAAATACAAGGCAAGCAGAGAAATGGTCGCATGGCTCTGAGGTTTGGTTTATGTGCTGCATAGGCTGAATGGACCAGGTGTAGAGCTCTGGCTCTTGGACATGTCCGTGGACGACCTTGCTCTCATCACCGAGAGCCTTGGAAAGCCTCCCAATCCTGGGGATCCATATTTGGACCAGCACCAAGTTTGGAGACCCACAGATGTTGTGGAGAGGCCAGATATTATGACAGTTGTCTCATGCAGACAGTCAAGCTGATTCATATGTGTTAACGATGAAAGGGTATGTGGTGCATATGTTGAGTTTTAAATTCAAATTGAATCTTGTATTTTATCGAGATTTTTTTTATCTTGTAGTTGATATATGGCCACAATATGTACCACTACACTTAAATAATGTTACATACACTGTCCTTCTCTGCTCTCAAAGCTGCCGAGAAAAAAGGCAAATCTAACATGATAACGGCAATCACTAATTAACCAGTATTTTTTTTCTTTTTAAAAAGTTTACTTAAACATTTCTTATGAAATATCATTTATTAAGAAATATACAAACCTACTGGCACAAATTGCGCATTATAGACAATTATTTTTAAACAAACCTTTGCAGTCGGTTCTGATAGGCTGTGCATTTCTGCTAATTCATCTTTATTTACAGTTTTATTATAATTATTCTCTAGATTTAACGGGCCCTCTAGACATGTTCCCATAGTCATACCGGGCAGGTATTCCTCACTAATTCAAAAACTCAGTGTTACGAGAGCTTCTTAAAATATAAATGGGTCGAAGAAAACTTTTAATCCCAACAGTGAAAGTAAACGTCCTGCAACCAAATAGAAATGCACTACATAAAACAAAATAAAAACAAGCTTACAGATAAAATAAAAAAACGCTTTTAGTTTGTGTGGAATTATGTGGTTGCAAAATCGGTAACACTATGTATTTTCATAGTTGCGTAGGCTACTCATATATGTAACGCTTGTTAATGACTTGTTCATGAAAGTGTTAGCAAAGAATCTTTTGAGAGATAAGTTCAAATAAATGATGATGTGCTCGTGGAGTAATTGATTTAATGAAGTTCCTATGAAACTATTAAAAGCGAGTGGAGGTCATGCGAGCGGCACCCCTGAGCGCTCATTGTCAGATGTTTAACTCAAGCAATCTTTTGGGAAAGACATCGGGGCTAATAGGTGAACTCACAGCTGTCTGAGTCGGGCTCGAGCTTTCAGAGCAAATAGCAAACAACTACTCATCCGGCCTCTAACTTAATGGGACGGGGACGGCAAACTTTCTCAACAGCCTCATCTTGAAACGCATGCACGAAGGACAAACACGACACCTAATCAATAAGTGCGCTAAACGACTGTTAGTCACAACGATAAAAGCATGCAGAATTGTTTTTTTTTTTCCTTCAGATTTGAGCTCATAAAACATGTACTCACGTTTCACTGTATACACACCCCATAAGTTTTCGCCCATGCGTCAAAAGTTTTGGTGTCCGTTTTTAAGGTTCAGTCTCGGAGTGCAGGGAGGAAACATGCAGCCCTGCAGCTGCAACTGGATTGTGTTTTCTCACTTATTCGGGAAACTTAAGATAGTAGGCAGGTAGGGTGCTTGGAAGAGTTTGGCAGAGTGCCTGGAGAATGAATATGTGCCCAGTTTTCTTGTCTTCAAAGCATACTGTGGTAAAACACTCAACGGATGTTTATAATACCGCGCATACTTTAAGTTGTTTTTATTTTGAAATAGTTCAGAGGAGAAGAGTTTAGTTTAGTTGTTTTAAAAAAAAAATTTTTTCTTCTTCCGTGACTGTCTTTAAAGAGACCGACTGAAAAAAAAGAAAATAAAAAGAAGGCTTTTTATGCAAGACTGATATTTTAGCAATGTAACAATTCTTCAACGTTATGATTAAATAATACAATTATCTATTAATGAACAGTCACACAATTTTACAAATAAAATATTATGTTCTTTTATGATATTTATTTGATTAAAATGAACCTATAATTTAGTTAACATTAATACCACTAAAAATAGATGAATTCTTGATTCATTCTACGTGGTTGACAAGTGTACCGTTTTAATTATCCCTAAGTTGACCAAACCAAAAGAGAAATTATAAACATCATGTAGGCTACAATTTTGGAATTATATTTGTGTTGTTTAATAGCCTACTTAATGCACTTGTCTCTCTCTCTCTCTCTCTCCCTATAGACCCTCAAACACTGTAATATTCCATTAGTGCCGTAATTTACCTCTGAGACTTTGCAAGCTCGTAGATGAAATCTGGCAGTGTGAGTTGAACATATGTGCGACGTTCAAACAGATAAAGTGTGAAGTGCATTTTTCTAATGGGGAAATTGCGGCAAAACGTAATGTTTTCTTTTCATTACAAGTGCTTCACATGCTCTCGGTGCGTCGCTTAAAACAGGGTGCACAATGACTCGGGTACTTTGAACCCTCGTCAAACGCATAATGAGAAGCTGACGGTGTGAAATCTGACTAGACTGTAGTAAACAGCCTCCTCTGATGTGATCATTCTGTCCAATAAAGGCAAAACGGGAGAGAACTCGCTGCGTTTTCACACTGACTTCTGCTTTGTCTTTTGAAAAGTGGCGTCTGAGAGTCTGACTCTTGGAGTTACTGATTTGCAGGCTGCATGTTAAGGTAGACCATGTAAGTGATTTCCACGGGCATTGCACTAAAGGAGAACAAATCGCTGACAAAGGGGGTAGCTTTTCGATTCAATAGCGTCGTTAGGACGACCGAAAAGTATTCCTCAGATAATAAGTTCTACTTCAAAGCGTCTCCCATTCAGCTGTGACTGCTGCAGCTTTTATGAAGTCCCCCCCTTTTCACTCGGACCGGACTATCTCTTTGGTTATTTTTCACCGTGTTTATTTTGCACTATTCAAAGGGCACTTGTTTTAAATAAATAGACGATCATTCTTTCCTTGAGCAAATAATAGTTCGTGGACAAAAGATGGACAGAGCGCGCGCTTATTTCCGAATTAAACATTAATGCGCGCGAGGGATTTCAAAGATTTAGGAACAAAAATATGAGCGATTCCGATTAAGAGCGAATTGACTGCTCTAACGTAGCATGAAACTAAAGGTCAGTGCGACTGTATCTTAATAGAGTGTTTCCAATTGAAGTGGCCTTTTTCCAGAGTCCGGTAAATACACACACGCTTTATGATGTGCCCTTGAACTTCACACTATTTATGGGGCGTTTCACTGACACAAAACGCTAGATTTACTATCTCGAACGACTCACCGACTTGTGCGCTTTATTCCACAGGGGTTAACGTGATGTTCATAAGCACGAAATTAAAAATCAAACTTTCTTAGGAAGAGTCTTATAACTTCTTGATACACTTTTCTTCACGCGCCACCATATGAAATGTTCAAGATGCCTGTTTGTCTGTTTCTGCGGCTATATACAATGAAAGAATATGCTGATTTTAAGGGACAAAACGGTTCGTGGGAGAGGCTTCTGCTTTGATGATTGACCATTTAGCGGCAGTTAGTAGTTTTTCTACCACAAATATTCAAATGGGACCCATAGAAATCCTAACGCACCGTGCAGTCTTCCGTTCTGATGTGGGACTCTTTGAAGTGGTGCAGGACTTGCGCTGGTCAATTCTGAGTCTATAGTCTGGGACAGGGGGCACTTTGAAAGTGTGATTGTGCGTTTTAATGAAGGAAATAAGACGGGGCACTTTGTTTCATATTCTCCATACTACTTTCTTCTTATTGTCAGGCAGCTTTTATGTCTTATATTCCCATGAATGATTCATGTATTGATGGCTTTGTGCTATTCTACTTTTCACTATTAGTTAAGTGACGGTTCCCTTTTGAACGGACATTGAATGGCTAGGGAATATTTGTAAATTGTATAGAAAGTATGTATTGTAGAACGTTTGGTTAGTTTGACTGCCCCAAGTTTTACAGCAAATGAAATATTGTTACACATTGAATGTTTATAGTTTGTCGAATTTTAAAAGAGATGCGCACAATGATCAATGAATGAATCAAGGCCTTTTTTTATTGAAAAGACCATATTTACACGTCCTGCCTTTTATTCAAGTTTTCCATATATCTATACACAAACATCACATTTCTTCACGACCTTCTTACGTTTTTTTCCATCAACACCATCATGCACCTCAACAGAAAGAGTTACTACACGGTTCATGCGAAATATTCTTCACATTATACAGCCTATTCAAGTAAGACCTTTTTACAGAACACGATAAAAAGCATCACTTCTTTTCACCAGAATTATATTATTCTTTGGTGTATCTGTACTTCCAGACCAACATTAATACCAGCAAATAAATTACAATGTACAAAACTCGTTGAGACGCTACGAAAACATTCACAAGCATCAATACCAAATACTATTTACAAATCAGTCAGGGACAGGCCTGTCATTGATACATTATTTAGGGTCTCAGTGGACATATTTAGTACTCCTTAATCAGAGTTACATTGATTTTGCATAAAATATAGGTTTAAATATTTTAAATATCACAAAAAACCGTCCTGACCACAGATCTTGTATAAACTTTAACAAAGACTCCACCCATTCATTTTTTTTGACACTGACAAAATACAAAAACTCAAAATTATTGTCACTGCAATTTTTGCCCCTCAGACATTTAGTGTGTAGAATGATTCTCTATAAAATATTTATGTGCAACAAAGGGGTGTAGTATTACTAAAACAACCTAAAACCTAATTTGTAAATCATTTCAGCTCATATTCATTTCATGTCAAGTCAGGTAAAATCATTTTTTTTTTAAATCGATGTTTCCTTCATGTCTGATATTTCATGTTGCAAATTACAGATGCTTATAAATGCGATTATTATATGAAACATAAATTGCATCAATGCTCTGAGCATGTTTTAGGCCTAAGGGCAAACTGGGAGGCAAAATCTTTCACCCATTGACATCCATAGGTGTTCCACTTCTTCGAATTTTGTATTATTATTTTTGTTAATGTGGACCATTCACAATGAGTATATTCCTTGCTGTTCACATCAGAGCATTGCCCTTGGATCTGTGTGTCTGAAAGAGTCCTCGTCGTCGGATTCCGACGTTGGCACATCGCTGGAGGGGGTGTGTAGATTGTTTGGTCCAGCACTCCCTTGACACACGTACCATTCGTTTAGGTTGGTCACCTGAGGGGAAAGGTTCGACGAACGGTTCCTGTGGGGATCCAGGTTTGGTGAGAGGGCATCACCGATAGTCGTAGACGAGGGATGGTAAGTGGAGCCCGTGTTGGCGGAAGGGGGCGGAGGAGACTTGCAGTGAACCTTCATGTGTTTGCGTAGAGAGCTCGGGTGTGTGTACGACTTGTCACAGCCCCTCACTTTACAGAAGTAAGGCTTATCGCTCGTGTGGACGTGAGAGTGCTTCTTCCTGTCACTGCTGTTGGCGAATTTCCTGTCACAGCCATCAAACTCGCATTTGAACGGCTTCTCACCTGGCAAAGGGGAAAAACAGAGCATTTAGATATGGAAATCACGCATGCATCTTTTAAATGTTCTTGTTTGCAAGACAATAAGACCTAAGGAATGTTCCATATACTCTTTCAGTAAACAGAGTTTGAAAAATCACAACATTACCACTGTAGCCCCACAGTACTTATTTTCTGCTGTTACATATGTAATGTTCAGGCGCACCACATGACTTACGCAACCACTCTGTAAATGCTCTTATTTTCTCTGACTGAAGCTTGGCAAATCTTCTCAAGAAATATTTTTTTATTGTTTTTACTGGATATGACAACTGATAAAACATTTCGGCACACCACATGTATCAGATTGTGTGGAGTAAAATAACTGGCCTGGCTTTACAAGATATCCAAATCATAGCTATAATGTCACAAATAAATCCCACCTTGTATTGAAGTCCTTATTACAAAAATACAACAGGTGACTTTTTACAAACATTCATTGCTGATTCAAGAAACCATAGTGTTACAACCATTATAAATGTAGGCTACTCTAGGTGGGTTTGGCACGCTAGCCTACAATATTCAGGGCACAATTTACGTCAGCACGTGTTGAGAGCATAACCTGATACAGTAGATATAATTAAAGACCCTTGCAACTTCTTAACAACTGGCAAAAACAAGTTGTCAGTGTATAATGTTCACGTGAGAGCATATTTGCACTGGGTAGAGGAAGAGCTTTATATTTCTTCAAATATTCTCCATATAGCCTATGTAGCAACAGATAAGCTGCACAGCACACACGTGTAGCATTTTCTTAGAATACTGGTATGAGAGGAACACCAGAATCAGAGGCCTTCCTCGCTCTGCATAGATGCCAACATAGTTTGGTTAATCAAAATGTGTAAATGCCATATGGCTGGCACATTCTCCATATTTACATTAGTATGGATCTATTCACACTGTTTGTAATTCCCTGTGGCTTTAAAAGAGACACAAATGTGCCGAAAACTTTGTGTTACTATTTTCCCTTCAGCCTAATAAAACAATTTGTTTATTTGCTTATTAGTATTTACACACATAGCATTTAAATGCAACTGCAGCCATAGCCTATATCTTCACCTTGGAGTTTTTGCACTCCTTAATATAACATTGCATGCATTAGAAAAAATAATAGCCTACGTAATACACTGGTCTGCTCATAACAGCGTGTCTGTAGAGTACTTTTTTTCCATATGTACTAGTAGCAATATGCACGTTGATCTCACAGCATTTTCAAAGTGCATGACGCAAAACAACACCAAGGGATACTTTTGCTTGGCGAATACGCACTGTAAACAAACAGCCCATTTAACCTCTCGGTTCTGTGCGAAGGGGGATATTTCAGCATGAGGTGGGAGGACAAAATGTGACTTTGTTCCCAACGTTGAGCATAAAAAGAAAATTCGATTATCTGCCAAGTAGCGCGAACACGTTCAATACGCGACACTTATGAACACGACTAAAGTTGCTTTCAAGGAATTTGTTAACTTTTCACTAACCTGTGTGCGTCCTCTTGTGAATCTTGAGATTTTCTGAGCGCGCGAATACTTTGCCACAACCGGGAAAGGGGCACGGGAACGGCTTCTCGCCCGTGTGCACGCGAATGTGATTGATCAGTTTGTACTTGGCTTTAAACGCCTTTCCCTCGCGCGGACACTCTTCCCAGAAGCAGACGTGACTGCTCTGCTCCGGTCCCCCGACGTGCTCCACCGTGACATGGTTGACGAGCTCGTGCATGGTGCTGTAAGTTTTCGAGCAGGGTTTCTTGGACGTCTGTTCCTGGTCAATCCACTTGCAGATGAGCTCTTGCTTGATGGGCTGCCGCATGTACCGCAAAAACGCCCCCGTGGCTCCGTGAGGAGCCGTGGCGAGGTTCACATTTAAGTTCATGGAGTTGTAGCTGTGAAGTGAAGAAGATCCATAGTGCTCGGGCCTGTGGCCGAAGTGCTCTGGCCTGCCGTAGATGTCCCCCGGTAGACCCAGACGCATCTGCCCATTGAGGGCATGGTGGTGGTGATGGTGGTGGTGGGCACCTGGGGCCGCTTGCTCGTGCAGTCCAGAGAAAAGTGGATGGGCACCACCTTCCGCGTGCCCATAAGCACCTGTTGGGGAAATGAACATGCCATGGTGATGAGGGGAGGAGGCGGAACTATGCTGGTCGCCAAGTGCATGCATAGCAGAGGCTGAGAGCTCTCTCCTGAGGATGAAGTCCCTGTTGGTGGTGTAGCCTGTGTGGGGGTGAGCCACGGGGAAACCAACTGTGGTCTGAGAAGACGTGAAGGATGCCGCGGTCTGGGCTTCGGGATGGCTTTGAACAGGCTGAGAGGGACTAAGTTTGAGAGCATTGGTCTGTGCCATGTGCTCGGGTCCAAATGGAGTGAGAGCCACTCCGGGGTCGTTGCCCATCTCCCCAGGGTGGAGGTGGGCATGGTGGGAGTGCGGGTGATGCCCCCCTATCCCCGGGAAGCCTGTCATATTCTGATGAGGAAGGGCTTGAGTCGATGCCAAATCCGCTAATCTTATCGCCGAATTCCTCTTGCTTAAAGGGGGCTCCATCACTACGCTGTCATGTCCACGCTCACCGCTATTGTTTTCGCCAACTACGGGCCTTCTGAAACCATTAAAATATATGTATATGGCCGTCTATAGAACTTCTTTTGTCCTGCCTCTAACTCTGCTTGCTCCTTTTCCCACTCTGTCCTCAAGCGATTGGCAGAACATACAACAGTTGGAGGACACAGTGGGGAATAGAGTTTAGAAATGGCACTGCGGGTATTGGACAGATTTCGGTGACTGGCAGTTAAGAGAACGAAGCGATTGGCTGTCTTTCAGCGCAGAGGCTCAGCGGGGTTCCGCCCCCTCACTCTCTTCATCACTGTTCACTCCAGAAAGTTGTGCTCACAAACTTACAGGCAAATCTGTTTACCGAGACACACACACACACACACACACACACACATACACACACACACACACACACACACACACACACACACACACACACACACACACACACACACACACACGTGGAAGGATGTTGTTTTTTTCTTTGCACAAAACAGTGACACTACACACGCTGGAGCATATTGTGCAAAAACACCACACACACCGTTTAAATATATTTATATATCTAAAAAAATATATTTAAAACGATGTCGAGCATTAATTCGGGAAAAAAAATCAAATTACGTTTTATTACGTTGACAGATGTACAGATTAAAGATCAATTGGGGAAATGGAAAAAACAAACAAACACACAAACAAACAAACAAAACATTTGGATATAAACACATACATACTGTACCAAACTTTTTTTTTTTAAGTGTTTCAATGTATAGCCTAGGTAAAACTAAATGATTAGATACATAAAGCAATATACTTTTTTTGTGTGTGAATTAAAAAGGCTTTACGCCTTAACAGAAATTGCAAGAAACTACGTTCTTGAAATTCTTAACCTGCTTTGTCCAGATGAGTTTATAGTAATGTCATTTTATATAATCAAAATGAGCAATTTTAAAAATAAAAATGACATTAAAATGCAATCAGTGTATTTTAGTTATCTGTGGTTAAAAAACGCATTTGTGAACACTATGTCTGCGGTCCACTGAGCGCTGTCAGACAGTGATAGATTTCGATGTAGAAAGTACAGAAGAAAAAAAGCGCCCCTTGACATACTATATATATATATATATATATATATATATATATATATATATATATATATATATATATATATATATATATATATATATATATATATATATATATTACAAAATATAATCTCTCCAAAAAAAGCGTTATGTGACATGATTCTATAAACAAACGTTTTCCTTTGAATTTAAAGTTATTTTCTCAGTGTTTAAAAACCAAAAAAAAAAAAAAAAACTTATTACTATTCACACAATTTCATCTCATGTTTGTTTGTGTGTGCTGTATGTGTGTGTCACAATGCACGTCCACACCCTTTTAAAGTCCATGTTGAACTCAGCAGGAAGTGTATGCCATTGATTTAATATGACTTAATTCAAAGACATCTTTTAAAATGCCTCAGGGCAGTTGTTACCATATTCCATTTTTTTAAACTAATTACCAAAGTACAGCAAAAGGTTAAACTCGAATAACAGGCCCAACTGTCTTAACAATAGAAAATAACAATTCTACTTACCAATTGTTAGGTCACGTCTTTCTAACAATACTAAAACATAATTTCAAACATCCTGAATAAATATGAAATATATCAATATTTTAGTCAGTTATGTGTAAAACTGCTCACTCAAATTAATCAAACGTTGAAAAAAAATATTTATGAGATTTTATTATTTTAGTAACACAAAATTTCCTGCATAATCATGCCTGTCAGCTTTGACAAGGGTCTTAATTTAGGGCGAATGGAACCACGATGTTAATATGCCGGTTAATATAACAGAAGCATTGCAATCTATGCATTCTAATTGAGATTTACGACATCCCAACATTTACCTCTGAATTGTGTTGGACGAACAGACCGTGATCAAGAGTGTCTTGAAAAATAATAAAATCGTATTGCAGAGTACAGTTCCAATGAAAGTTAATAATGACGCCAATTCACAAATAATACATATGTTTTAAAAAAGCTTGTGGGTGAATCTGAAATTTTGTTGGCTGTTGTTTGTTTATGAAACGACGTAACGGAGAGAGAAGGGCAGCACTTGTCTTACAACCTCTGAACAGAGAGGGTTTCTTAATAAGTTCAAAGGGTAGCTTAAGTGTTCTCCACGGGTCGAAGGTCAAACACCCTTGAAATACCCAAGGTCACTAAAAGTAACCAACAACGCATCACCATATTGATAATGTCAAAGTAAAAAAATATGCCAATTGTCGCTTTGTCTAAGAGCATGACACATTAATGTAAAGCAATATTTCATGTTATGATCCTCAGGGAGCCTATATGGCAATTTAAAGGTTGGTTGGGATTTTCTGCTTTCACATAAGAGGAAAAAATCAGGATCGGCAAATGACGTATATATTTATAATTTTAAGTCGTTTCCACAGTACTCTGTCTGTGTGTGTGTGTGTGTGTGTGTGTGTGTGTGTGTTTGGTATTAGCCTTTTCGAACTTTTTCCCTTCTTGCTACATGAGAAAAGAAGAACAAAAACTGCGGCTATGTGTTCCAGGCCGACTGCACTCAGTCTAATTTCTCTTTCTTCTTCTCCCTGCCCATTGAAAAGGGGAAAGGTTTTTGTGGTTTTCTGGAGAAATAAAGAACTTCTTAGAGAGGTCGGCAGACGTGACTTTGAACTTGGATCAGATCCTGTGTTTCCTGTGGAGAGGGTAGAAATAGTCTTGGAAGAATGGTACATAACGTTAAAACAGCATGGCTTTGAGCTGAGGCACACAGAATTCACAAAGTTTTATACATCCTCCGCCTATTATTTACAGCTTAAAGCGTTCGGAGGAGAGGAAAGACAAGACAAAGTGTGTTGTGCGTTGTGCGTTGGAACGGACGTGGGACTTAGGTTCAATGAAATTGTAAGTAAACCTCCTTTAAATGAATGCTAACATTTAAATAAACGCTGGGGTGTTACGTGTAGGACTTTTTCTTAGATCAGAAATGGTCCATGGAGTGTCTTATGTACATTGGCCTGGAATCCGTAATGCTTTAACCTCATCCACATGTGCTTGGATAACTTCAGTTGGACGGTTTCGTTATTGTCCGGGAGTGTACAGGGTAGTCTACATGCTAGAAAAAGCTGGCATATAGGCTACGCATGTTCTGTGACCACAAAATACCACTGAACTTGATTTTAAATCATGCAGATTCCCTGATTTATTCAATCGGAAAGACTAGGCTCTCTGTCCATGACGTCACTGTTTGTTTATTAAGGGTAAATCATATTGTGCTTATTTGACACGAGATTGTAACCATATCTCGCTAAAATACATTAATTGACATTTTGATCTTGGATGTGCTAAAATTCTCAGAATACTCGGTGTGCGCACATTTAGGTTTATAGGCTGAGCTTATGGTAGGAAAAAAGATACCTAGCCTATGTCTCAAATGTATACTGTTGTTGTATTTGCTGTGTTTTTAAACCGTATATAGAGTTTATGTTTCTGTTATAAAGGGAATAAAATTTGAACATTGTTATTCAGAGTAGATAACAGAGTTTTGGTGCCAGCAACTAAAAGTGCGTATTTTAACCCAATACATTAATCTAAGTATTTCTATGTAAAGATGTTGATGGCAATGACGATAATGTAGCCTACTATATATTGCCGACACGTCTGCCTAGTTTTCCATGACATTGATTTTTAGTAGGCCCACTTCATATCTAAATAGGCGAATGTTATATTTATTTATGAGTAGCCTACACGTTTGTTTGTTTCAATCAACACTCGTGGAGACATGGTCACGTCCTGATACTAACTGGATGCGAACTAGTGTTTCATATCAACAAAATGTGGTGTCATACTCACGTGCAGATTGAGTCAAGGCACCTCGAGCGAGGTTTGTAAGTTTGTATTTCATTCACGCTAACCTTAATGTGATTTAATGTTGTTTGTTGGATCATTATAGTATGCGAACGTAACTAACTGGATTTTGCTATAACCTAAATGCCTCGGACATTTTAAATCATTAAAGAAGTATGCAAACTATACTGATGTTTCACAAGGATTTACATGTCCACCAAAGAATTATGGGTTACACTTATGAGCCAGCGTGGCAATTAATTTTAGAATTATTAAACGATCTTATAAAACGCGAGTATTTTTGCTTTCCCTCTACCTATACACCGAAAAGGCTCTCCGAAAAGTAGGCGGTAATTATCGGTGGAAGATGGCGATCAGCGATTAGTTGCCAAAAGAGTGCGTTGGATTGGAGGGGCACCTTGGATTGATGAGGAGCGGCAACCAATGAGAGCGCGTAAAACGAATGACCGGGCTCCAGTTAAAGGGGGCGTAAGAGGAGGTAGTGCCAGTCCACTGAGAAAGAGGGACCCTCCGAGATAAACATAGACAAGCGAAAGAAATAAACATTCCAATTCGAGATGCTTCAAGAACAAGGAAGACTTAGTAAGATAATGACTCGTATTTTCGTGTATTCTGAAAATAACGACATCGACTCAGTTTGAAAGGAAAAGCGCAAAGGAATCTTCTCGTTTCGTTGCATTTGGGATTTTGAGTAACAAGTTATCCACAAGAAAAATATAGCCTAACTTAATACGCAAAGCTTCTTTTTTTTCAATGAGCGGATCGAACTTCATCGCCTCATGTCGTGTTATCAAATCTGGAAGTTAATATTCCCGTAGCGCATTCGATTTTATTTTGTTATATGTTTTTTTGAAGCGCCGTGCAAAGACTGCTTGAAAGAGAATTGGTTTTACTCAACGAAAGCATGTTACTGGACGCTGGGCATCAGTTCCCTGGTTTGGGAGTGGGCACCTTTGCCAGGCATCATCACTCCTCCAGTGAGATGCAGGACAGAGACTTGAGTTTAGCGCAGAACAGCTTCGTCGACTCGGCGCACATGGGCGCCTTCAAACTGAACCACGATCTCTCGCCCGGACAGAGTTCTGCATTCACGAGCCAAGCGCCCGGTTACCCCGCAGCGGCTCTGGGCGCGCACGCGGCTCATGTCACATCATACGCGAGCTCGCCGTTTAACTCCACGCGGGACTTTCTCTTTCGCAGCCGTGGATTCGGGGAATCATCACCGGCGGGAGGCCAGCACGCACTCTTCGGCCCCACTGCCGGCTCGCTCCATCACTCTCACACAGACAGCCAAGGCCATATTCTGTTCCCTGGCATCCACGAGCAGCATGGATCCCACGGCTCCCCAAACGTGCTCAACGGGCAGATGCGACTCGGACTACCGGGGGAGGTTTTCGGGCGATCAGACCAGTACCACCAGGTCTCCAGCCCGAGGACCGACCCTTACTCAGCCGCCCAGCTGCACAACCAGTACGGCTCAATGAATATGAACATGGGGATGAATATGGCAGCGCATCACCATCACCCCGGTGCCTTCTTTCGCTACATGAGGCAGCAGTGCATTAAGCAAGAGCTCATCTGTAAGTGGATCGATCCGGAGCAGCTCAGTAATCCTAAGAAGAGTTGCAATAAAACTTTCAGCACCATGCACGAGCTGGTCACCCACGTCTCGGTCGAGCACGTTGGAGGACCCGAACAGAGCAATCACATCTGCTTTTGGGAAGAGTGTCCCCGGGAAAGCAAGCCCTTTAAAGCCAAATATAAACTGGTCAATCACATTCGCGTGCATACGGGAGAAAAACCTTTCCCCTGCCCGTTCCCTGGATGTGGCAAAGTGTTCGCAAGATCAGAAAACCTGAAGATTCACAAGAGAACACACACAGGTAATTATGATATTTATTTCTGCTTGTGCTTGTCACATTAACATCTGTAGGTCTTGCATATGTTTTGGAGCTAAAAAAAGTATATTTTATCAACCCTCAAAATAGTCTCGTAAATAGTGGTTCTTACAAACATAAGCTGATTATGCCAGGATGGTGTATTTTTAGACTTTGAGAGCGCAAGCAGATTTAGATCTTTAAAAGAAAACGGATGTTTGTAAGCAGATATCCAATTCGCTTAAGTAAACGCGGCTGAAAGCGATAATACATGAACCCGTACGGGGTAGGCTAAATGCGATCATTTTGCAACAATGTGCTGAATTATGTAAGAGACTGTCGAGGGTTTGTGGTTCATAAACTTTAAACGGGTCAAAGGCGACTTGAGGGCTCGTCGCGTGCGCAGAGCAGCCGTAAATCTCTCCAACCGGTTTAATGTTTGCGTGGACCAATGCTCGAGCACTCGGGTGACTACGTCAGGATTTTGAAATTTACTCTAGTTTATTTTGTATGTTTTTTGGCCACATAACGGAGTAATACACTTGTATTTAAATAATACACTATACTATTTAATAATACACTTTATATTTTTACAATAATACACTTTATATTTCAAAACAACGATTACAAAGTGTATATAGGCTACATAGCGCAGAGCTACACATATTCATATGCATGTTGGCCTACATATATACGAATTACAAAATGAATGCAGACCATTTCCAACACAAAAAGGACGACATAAAAATAAGAATAGGCTATATTTCCTATAGGAATGGGCGATGTGTGGGCCTATTGTTATTCTTTCCATTGCATTGACAGTCTGTGTTAGACAGGCCATTACCAGGGTTGCACATTTGAGCAATTTCCTCTTTAGAATACACTGAGGTATTGAGCCTTCTATTTGTTAAGGTGTTAATTGCATTTTGATTATTTCTAAGCAAATGGCTAAGTTTTGTGTGGGGCTGACAAAAGCTGAACGTTGAAATTTCTGACCGATTCCCCCTTCTTTTAATTTTATTTTGTTTGGACAGATAGCTGAAAAAAAGGAAATTCTTGCAAATGTAATTATCAGCAGAATTAGAATTGATATATCTGTTTTTCTTGTTACTTTTACACTGCTCATATTTGAAAGGCTAGATGAGGCAGTGTGACCCCCTGTGTCGTTGTAAGGCGTACAGCTCTGTATTACAACTACGTGCATGATAACCCCTTGAGTGATTTCATTTCAATTCATTTAAAATGCTACACAATCTGTACATTTTTTATATACATATATAAAATAAATACATTTATAAATTCTCTTGAAGCTATACCTGAATTTCAGATTTATTATATGTTGTAACAGGGCTATTTTGAGATGTGTTTTAAAAAAACTGAATTAAACCTGAATCACTAATCGTGTGAATGTTTATATCGTTTTTTCTTCTCAGGGGAGAAACCATTTCAGTGTGAGTATGAGGGATGTGATCGGCGCTTCGCGAACAGCAGTGACCGAAAGAAGCACATGCACGTTCACACGTCAGACAAACCGTATCTGTGCAAAATGTGTGACAAGTCCTACACTCACCCCAGTTCTCTTCGAAAGCATATGAAGGTAATTCCTCTAGAACACAGAATGAGAAATATACATTTATTTGTCACTAAGCTGTTTAAACGCCAACTTCGTGTATTAATAACAATGATACATTTAATTAAAAACACTAACAGATCATTAGCTAATGCAACTTCAAATTGTTAGAAATGGCATGAAATTTTGATGCATATATTGTCATATTCGAAGGAACTATTTATTTGTCCAGAATGCATAGCCTACTCATGAACAAGTTTTACCAATGCACGCTATTCGTGATTCATTCCGAGAATCATTAATTATTTATTTTTTGTGTGTGTGTTTAGGTTCACGAGGCATCCCCACCTGCATCTGACTCGTCGCCAGCGGCAAGTTCTGGTTATGAGTCCTCAACACCCCCTGGTCTGGTGTCCCCCTCCACTGAGACCCAAAGCAACAACAATCTGTCGCCTTCATCAGCGGTCCACAGTTCCAACAACCACAGCAGTTTATCGTCCAATTTCAGTGAATGGTATGTTTAAGACTGTGCCATCCCAGGAGGAACCATTTCAGAAAACCAGGAGATCCATATACAGCTTGTACAAAACGAACGCTCCTATATTATGCGCTTGTCCAGCAGGATTTAACATTCCCACATCGACAGAAGAAACGTGCGCAAAAAGCACTAAACATAATCTTTTTTTTTTTTTTTTTTTTTTTTTTTTTGTACATACTAGGCGCTCTCTTTCCCAATGGTTGTAATAGATTTTGTCGGTTTTTTGGTGTATAGATGTTCCTTCAATGGTAGCTATTTCTCTAACTGGACTTTTTAGTGCACATATTACCTTACCATAAAGTTGTATTATCATAATGAATATTGTGATCCAATTAAGGCAAACTGATTGTAAACTAAACAACTATTAACTGGAAAGAGTGCCAAAGTCAACATTTAACAAAGACAGACACAATATTTGCTTGTGAATGTATATCTTAGTTTGCTGGGCTTAACTTGTGATGTTTTGTGCTTTGCAAGTTTGAATTGTGAAATATATTTGGAAGATTGTGGGGCAAATTAATGTCGTGCCGTTAAATATCTGTAACTACACCCTTCTTTTTGTAAATATTATCGACTGCCATATTTATCCATTTGTAATTAAATTATGGTATTTACTTGCTACAGATGAAACAATATTTATAAAGAATGTTTCTTTACTATAAATATGTACAATTATGGGCTGAACAGGGGCAGTTGTTTTGTTATATGTGTTTTGTTCAAAGTTTGAGAAGTGTTTTCTCCATTATTGTGATAAAAATTTTACTGCATACAGATATAATAAAACGTGGTGCAAGTGTACAATCTTTACAACGCGTCGTGTTCTTTCCATGTTATCTACAGATTGTATTAGTAAACTTTGACAACTTGTAGGCCTTCTTTTTGTAGTCTAAATAGACTTTAAACCAGAATTTTGACAGTGGTCTGAAAGCAAGGCGCATTCAGTTGTTGTGT
>NC_138226.1:15788894-15801394 GCF_964197995.2 Scardinius erythrophthalmus | reverse complement strand
TATGTCATTTTACTCAAAGCACAGCTCAGGCCTTTTCTCTCTTCCTCTTTCTGTCTCCCTGGCTGTTTAGACCACCCCTCTATTATAGTATGTTTATGTGGAAGTCTACAGTTGAGCTTCCTGTTACAGAACTGAGACTTTCATGTCATGAGAGGTGGACGTAGACACAGGCTTTCTCATGACAAATGTATAAGCTTACTTGAGCAAGCAGGAATAGCTGTCACTTCTGGCCTATAGACACAAACAAAAAGCCTAATTCCTGGAGGAAACCCAAGCTGGCACCGCCTATTCAGGACAAACATGAGCGAGCCATTGAAAACCTCCCCTGCTAAACACTTTCCCTTTTATATACAATCACTTTGAATGAGTGTTTTTTCACTCATGGGAGTCATTTTGTTAGAGAGTCACACAAGTGGAGTTGAGTGTGAATTACAAGTACATTCATGCTACAGCGCACACCATAAACATTGCATTCTTCTTTTGAGTCACAATGTTTTACCAGATCTAAATCATTTTGATATTCCAGTATTACTATTATGATATTCTGAAAACTGGCTGGTTAAATCTCTCTTGAAAGTTCGCATTCAGAATATTCAGTTAAGAACATAAAATATGCCGCTTATGGGTCGATTTTTTTGTTTTGCTTTTTTTTTTACTGTAATGGATCTTTGATTGTGGAAGAACCGGTTCACACACCTACAGATGGACGTCAGATTTGAGTCACTAATTGAGGTCTAATGGCGTAAGCCAGTTCCTCACTAAAAGGTGCACTTTGTATTATTCAGCACTGAAAACCTTGCTAAAAAGGTGCAAATACAAAGTTCTGTCATGAAACTCTAGATGGCGCAGGCTGACTAAATCTGCTTGCTGTCATATCATTCAATATAGCACACAGATGATTGGTTCCTGCTGTATCAGTAGCCAATAAGCTCGCTGCTCAACCTTCAAATACTTGGCCAGCATTTGTTGTAGCAGTGCAGCACGCTTTCAGAAACCCTCCACCTTCCCCAGTTCCACCTGTATAGATCTGCTATGGGTAATTCTCGTATTGTACAGCAGCAGCATGTCTTGCTTGCTCACAGCAGCTTGTTGTTTATGTGTGGCAGTAGAAAGTCCCATACTTACTCTGCAGCAGCAGCGTAGCAGATCTATTCCGCCAAGACATTGTAATATCCATTACTCAGAGAGAGTTGTCATGACAAAACTCCTGTGTTTTTGAAAACTATTACTGGCTGTGGCCTACTTTTTGTATGCAGACCCCTCCAGTTTAGGGAAATTTTCAATTTCCCTGCACATATAAACCTAGAGTCACACCTCTATGACTTTGATCTTCAAACACAGCAGTTCTCTGCCTGAGGGCAGCAGCAGGGCTAAAGATGCTCTCAGAGTTTGGTTTTATAAGGACTTAATGACTTAATGGAACAGAACCCATCATGTTCTCCACCTTTATGTTGTATTTGTCATGTATTTGTCATGGAAACCAGCATAAGGTTTGGAGTTACCTGTTTATTTCAGCATTTGTTTTTAAAATCAGTTTTAAAGAGGGCAAGGTAATTGGACTCAACTGGCTGTTTTCACAAATAAAAAACCCTCGATACTGCCAAGCTCAAAACCATGTGAGAAACTAAAATATAGAGGTTAAGTCAGAATCTATTTGTTTTAGCACTTAATTCAATCGGTTAATGAAGACATTCAAAGTCTTCAGAAAACTTGTACTTTCGATAAGCTGTATCTGAGATGCCCCACGTCTATCTCCTGCTGTTATTCATGCATATAACGATACTTAGAGCAGGCAAACGCCATTCAGGAGAATTTACACACAAGCTGACAGAAATGAGTGTTGATGGCTCTTTTCAAAAAATCAAGGAGTGCGCAGATACCCTCCTTACGTCTCGCAGATAAGCTTCTTCCCAGCTGTCTCTTTCGTACTTTCCTCATTGAGCACCTTTGACTAAATCTTAAAAGCAATGTGAAAGCAAAAAACCCTGGTGCTCTGAGGATTTGGTTTGATATTCCTGTGCATATCTAATATCTTACAAGTTTTTGACTTTGCCCACATCAAGCGTTTACAAGTGGCCCTCCACAGGTTATTAAAACACCAGGAACAGTTGAAGATGAACATCAAAACAGTAGCAGTCTGTGTGGAATGGATTCCTGTGCCGTAAGTTGTAGAGCTGATCCTTTTTTTTATTTTCACTGTCTGGTCGTCACATGAGGAGGCCGCGCGCCCGTGGAGCTCTCTGAATACTACAAAAACATCTATGTCTCATGCAAATATTAGTCCAATTTGATACTTTCTTTTCAAAACAATGCTCATGGCACTGAGAGAGAAAGCATATCTCTGACTTACTGTCATTATGCTGCACTGACTGTTATTCTATGAAGACTCTTCAAATGGTATTGTTCATGTCCTCCATATTTATCAATGTATGTCGTACCACATGAGGTGCATGAGATCGCTCCATCGATGTCGTCAGCTCCAAGCTATTGGGTTTGGACAGGCTGTTCATTGCTCAGGCTAGTGGACTGGAAGGAGCTAATTTGATTGACTCTGAACGTCAAGTTTCCATGCTGGAGGTCCAGGGTCCCCTGACAGTCTCGACGATCATGGTCAGTGAGCTCATCAGCGGCTAGTCAGGTAGCACCTGACATGTCAATGTCTAGAACAACAATACACGCTAACCTAAGCTAATGCCCAAAGTGATGGTGATTTGAATGAATGGAGCAGATTTAAATTTATGTGTGCAAATACATATCGTAATGACAGTTCTGAACCTAATGATTCCCTTGTGACCTCAGCTCAAACAAAGTCAATGTATTTGGACGTGTTATTTCAAAAGAATATAAATGATGTTGCCGCTCACTAGAAAGAACGTTATGTTTATAATAGTCAACTCATTAATAAAATAATAATACAAAATAATAAAACACCTAAAAATGAATAAAATAACAAAAACCTGAACTGAAGCTAACCCTCCACGCACCTAATTTACATTTTAAACAGAACAGAAATTGTCCCAGCAGCAATAACAATTTATATATATATGTGTGCATAAATTATATAAACATTTTTATGTTAGATGAGATTAATCGCGATCAATCGATTTGACAGCCCTAAAAAAATGGTATATTTAACATATACAGGTATTTATAATTAAATATTACATACATTTCATTTAATGAATATACATAAATGTTTTTATTTAATAGGACAGTGAAAAACAATAGGAACGTAAAAGTAATAAAGTGACATGATCTAGGCCAGGCTCAAATTCTGGTCATATACCCAAAAATGAATAAATCTGTCCGAACAACATTGGATATATATATATATATATACTGTATACTGGCAAAGTGTGAAATCCCGGTATTGTATAGAATGCCTAGGCAATGTATAGAATGCCTGATGGTTTTTGGCAAAAATACATTACCTAATTCTATACATTACCTAGGCATTCTATAGAATGCTGGATTACACACTTTGCCGGTAACATATATATATATATATGTGTGTGTTTGGACAGATTTATTCATTTTTGGGTGAATTGTCCCTTTAAGTTAACATCAGGCTGGTTTGGCTGATTCATACACTCACACTCATCTGTGATGTCATTTGTGATCTTATGCACAGGTGTCGTCTTAACACTCCCACTTTTCTATGTGTCAGCCACATTCATGCTCCTCTGTGCTTCATTTCTGCACATGACATACATTATTTCACTACTCTCAGGCAGCCACGGTGATAATGAGTATATTGATTTCTTGACAAATCACAAGTGGCAAAAACAATGAGAAAGCTGCACATCCCCAAACTCCTGGCAGTCATATTTATGGTGAGAAGGACATGGTCGGGTCGCTCATCCTGACAGAGGCATTCTTATTTGAGGCGGCACATCTCATCATCACATGAGCGCTTGTGAGGCAGATGATGGCTTCATAAACATGGAGAGCCAAACGCACTACTCCACAAATTGGTGTTGTGTAGTGACATCCCTCCCGTCTCTTGGCTGTCTGGTCTCTGGGATGCGGCCCTCAAAGGAGGTGTTGAAAAGTAAACAGCGCCTAGCTGGAAGGGAAACGAGTGCATTTACTTCCCACCTCGTGTATAGCTCGTGTGGGAAGTCTGAGTGAAGACGGTCCCCGGTGGGCTTGCTGACGAACTAGGGGATTCTGCTGGGCCCCCGTCCTTCTAGCACTCGACAAATAAATGGGAAACACTGTTGACAGCTGTTCACAATGATGTCGAAGAGAGGGAATTGCGTTAAAAGAGTGGCACTCCTGACATATTGTCCTGTCGTACAAAAAAGCACATAAAAAAAAGGGAGGAAAGCTATTTGAAGGTGCAGCGAGCAACAAGCTGTGTTTTTAATGCCGAATTCTGTGCAGCACAAATCCCTCCTCCCTGTCCACAATGCACAGTGGTGGCACTTCACAAAATAAAACAAGCAAGCATATTTGGAGAGCACACTCTGTGCCAGGGGTTTGATAAGAGGGGAATAATTGCTGCAAACCGAAGAACATTTAGTATGGCGTATAGCTGGAGGTAGGGTCCATCCTGAGTCAGTTTGCGTGTGTTAGATATTCTGTATTTAATTGAAGGGCCCACGTTACACTGGGGTGAGGCTGAGGGGAATTATTAAGCTTTAACCAGGGGACTTCTGGGAAAAGGACTCTAATCAGGAAGCAGGGGAGCAAGTGGAGGCTGATGAGAATTATGACGATTATGACATGTTAGCACATGTCTGTAGGACAAGTGGACAGACGATGAGTTAATCAGGGGCTAGATTAAATGGCTCCCATGCTGTCAGGAATCTACCCCCATTCTCCAGTCTCAACATCTTCTTATTAGGGTCAGCATCTACCTTAATGACTTAGTGTGTGTGTGTGTATATATGTGTGTGTATATATATATATATATATATATAGTTGTTTGAATTATTTATCACTTGGTGCCTCACCAACAATGCATATCCATCATATTCAATGAACTAACACTTATCTATTTACAAAAATTGTAACCTAGAGTTAAAGGGATAGTTTATACAAAAATAAAAATCGTCATACTTATTCTCATGTCGTTCCAAACCCGTATAAATTTCTTTCAGCTGCAGAAATCCACACATACACACACACACACACACACACACACACACACACACACACACACACACACACGCATGCACGCACGCACGCACGCACGCACGCACGCACGCACACACACACACACACACACACACACACACACACACACACACACACACACACACAAAGAAAAAAAAGTCTATGTTTGCATGGACAAAGAAAGCAGCATTCTTGAAAATTCTTCTGCTTTTGTGTTTTCTGACATGAGGATGAGTCAATTAGGCTTTATGCCGGAAGTCACATGAACAATTAGGAAAACAGGTGCTTGTTTTACACAATACAGATTTTTGTTGCACAATACTTGCATGGCAGAACTTTCATTTTTGGGTAAACTATCCCATTAAGTGTGAAGGCCATATCTTCACTGTAAAGCAACACTAATATTTAAGATCCCATATTACATTTGGAAAATGCGTGTTGCTCTTCCATTCTTTCAAATATTTTGTAAATACAAGCATAAGCTTAGCTACGTTAGCCAGTTATTCAGTGATGATTTCTTTGCCATTCAGATTTCATAATCCTTAAATGACCTTAACCTGAATACATCAATTGCTAACATGTTTACCATGTTTTGATCTTTAAAATCTACTCATTCAGTTTTCTGATTGTCTCTTCATTAGCCAGGCTCATGTGTTTCTTAGCATCAAGATAATAGATTGAACCATATGTTAATCCTCCATCGGAGGGAACAATACCCTTTGCGCTCGAATTTACTTTTTTCACCCTATCACTAATAAAGCCAACCTCCCTGCTGATGGAAAATTGTCAGTTTACCTCAAGCTACAGGGGGCTTAGCAATCAGGCCTTAAAAAAGCACTGACAGGTTAACCTGCTGTGCACAAGGGTCTCCAGGGACAGGCCTCCACTGCAGTTTTACATGCAACGCTTCTGTTTGCCAACGAGAGACTCACCACATAATAGAGTTGTTACCAGCCACTTGAGTTTAACCTTTGCAGACCCAAGGAAAAACTCACATGCTCTAAACTGCTGTGCTCTTTAGTTCTAGCCAGGGCTGGACTGGTAATCTGGCATACCGGGCAAATGCCCGGTGGGCCGACGTGCTTTTTGGGCCGATACATCTCATAGTTTTTTTTTTTTTTAACGGCCCATAAAACGCGTACATCGGCGGCCCATTCGTTTTGTTTTGTTTAATAGGCGGCCCTGGGTTTGTGCCGGTGTAATGCATTGGTCAAAAAAAGTAAGCGTTATTTTTTTTTCCACTGACAGACCGGCCCATGAAACGCGTAGATCAGCGGCCCATTGGTTGTTTTCTTGATTGACACTGGGCTGGCCCAATCACAGCTTTAAAAACCTCCCCCTTTGGGCTTTGAATTAGCGTGCAGTGTCAAGTGTGTATCTGTCAAAAAAAAAAATAGTCTGAGAGATGGAGAAGAAACGCAAGGAATGTGCAGAGAAATAGTGTGTAATAGAAATAGCAGACGCTGTAAAATGTGTCAAAATATAAATGTTTTCTGCAGCAGCAGGACCTTCATCAGCTGTAGTGGCTGATGAGGAGGATAGTGAGGAGGATCAGGAGAGAGAGATGAGAAAGTGTAGAGTCCGCGGTAAGCAGAACTACTTTCACAACACTTAGGCTATGTCATGAGTGTAGGAACCCATAACCCAGTTACGCATTATTTCCACATCTGCATAGTTGACGATTACAGAAATTTAATGAGACGCGTTTTTATCCATGTTTTCCGCCAAAATAAAAGCTTGATGCAGTTTCATCAAAATAAAAGATCATGTGCTGTTCTCTTTCAAGTATAGAAATTAGTACAAAACTAAATATAAAGTTTTCTTTATTTTTCAGTGCATTTGTTTTACAATATATGGCTATTAGGCTACTGTCATGAGATTAATATTATAACTATTATTATGTAGTAATAGACAGACACTGTTACTAAAAGCGGTTTGAATTTTTTTTATATATATTGCACACTGAACATGGGTTGGAGCTTTTAATTTTGAACCCTCAAACTGCACCAGATTGATGAATTTAACATTAAAATGCACAACATTTTCTAAGGGGGGGCATGCCCCCAAACCCCCCTACAAAGACTGAGGTCCGCCACCATATATAGTTTTACCAAAATTCCTGTGAGAAACACTGGTATTGCTATGCCAATGCAGCTTATATCTTGTTTTTTGGATGCATCACTGTGGAGTATAGTTCAATTGTATTAATAAATAATTTTTTTTTACTTATTTCATCTGTTAACTCTCACTCGTTTATACTTACTCATTACATGGCATTAGTGGTTTTTAATGAATAGGAGTTGAACAAAAACATATTCAAGGGCGTGCAAAGATGGGTGGTGTTTATGATCATATGTAGTGGGCCAGTCTGGGCCAAAATGCCAGGGCCGATTTTCTGTCCCAGTCCAGCCCTGGTTCTAGCCTACTTTGTTTAGTTAGACCACTATATTGTTAAGCAATGACAGGAAATGTCCCACAGGTGCATCTCAGTTTTGAGAACAAATGAAAGAATGGTTGATGTAACTGGATCTTATTAACATAAACATTAATCCTCTCATTACAAATATTCTAAATTGACATAGATAACTTCTATAACCAAAATACGATTGTTAAATATCAAGTGTGCCAGTCTTAAACACTTCCTGTGCTGTAATCTACAACCTTTTACACAGTTTCTTACAACTGAATCCATTTAGCCATGGTCATGTCTTAGAAAAGGGCTTTTAGTGGGACAGTTTAGGGTTTTCACAGCTTTTGTAGACAGTCTACAACAAAAGACAGCGTAATAGCATGCTTGTTCAAGGTGAAGTGACGGGAACACGGCACTCAGAGAGGGCTCTTATTGTTCCTTCTCTAACAGGGGTGTCCAAAGTCAGTCCTGGAGGGTTTAGAGTTTAGCTCCAACTTGCCTCAACACACCTGCCAGGAAGTTTCAGCAGATATGGTCTTATTATTGGGATATACAAGGGTTTGTGACTCTATATGGATCACGTGTGCCTTGATAACCAATCCTATTACAGCCTTGACGTCATTGAATTTTGTGCAAAGTTGTCTGTTTGTGGATACCTAGAAATGAATGAGAAGTGCCGTAAACTGAATCATACCTTTTGCGCAATAGTCAGTAACATTTTTTTCGGTGTAAACTCACTAATGTTTAAGAGCAAACATGTTGAAGATAAGCCGATGGGCTGTTGAGTCATTCAATGAAAAGCCGGTTTCCCACAAAAGCAGTTTATTCAGCGTAGTGAAGCCTCTCCTCCATTGACATCCATTAAAATAATTTTGGTCTCCTTCCCTGCATACCGCAGCATTAGTATGCGTTACGCTTTTTTTTTCCACTAACCTTGGAGGCTTGCGTTCAAGTGGCTTTGTTTCTAGTATGCCTAGTGAGACCTTGATTATCTGTTTCAGGTGTGTTTAATTGGAGCTAAACTTTGCAGGACAGTGGCCCTCCTGCCTCCATAGATATCCATCAAAGACTTTATCATTACATCTATAAAACATTGTTAAAAGCTGAAGTTCCTTTGTGAGACATTCATGCCTTATTCTGTATTTCAGACTGATGTGTATTGTAATATGCTTTTCCACGCTCAGCCACGAGTTTTCCTAATGACAATCATTGAGCATTACTAACGACTAGCCATTAGAGCCATAACCACAGAGCGTTCCAAACTCCTCCTGTGTAGCACAATGGATCTGCATCTATCTGGGATCTATCTGGTAGCTAGCAGTAGAATTAACATTTATTGTTTGTGATAGATGTTTTAGCTGCAAAGGTGTGCGCTTTCATCAGACGTTTTCAGCTCTTAACAGATTTGACAGGCATTTGTTATCTTGATATCTCCTCAAATCTCAGACGATAACGTTTGACGATGTCAGTTTAATTTCACTCTATCCCCTTTGACAGAATTATCATCTACTTTCTTGCATCAGACAGCCCTTGTGTAATGTCTCTCTCTGTTTTCCCCCCAGTTACCTTTACAAAATCTCGCTTTTAGCATGATTGTTCAATCTACGACTTAAATACTCACAGGGCCACAGATTTTCTAAAAGTGTTTGACTGATCTCAACAGTAACAGTACCATTTCCTAGTCTTCCTAACAGACAGGAAATAAATTATAAAATTGATATTTATAATATAAAATTATAAGATAGTCCCACTGTCAGCTAGTTCTAGATTAGCAAAAATGTACCCATCATTCTAAACCAGTTTGAACACAATGATATTTTGACAAATGTATTGGTGTTTTTTTGTCATTGGTAACCAAAATTCTTCAAAATATCTTCTTTCGTGTTTCATTAAAAAAAAGAAAGTGATACAGGAATGACACGAGAGCGAGTAAATGATAGAATTTTCATTTTTGGGTGAACTATGTCTTTAAATTCATTTTTATTCTTCTTAGCCCAGCAGTTCCACCTAAACTGTCCTTGGATCTAATATAAATGTTCCTCATGACAGTTTGCGATGACACCCGAGATCGCAGAAACAATGAGTCATTTTGACACTTTAGTGCGAAGCAAAGTACGAACAACTGGCTAATAAACACCTTCTCTTCCCTGCCATGTTGATCCAGTTGTTGATAGTGATTCCTAGGAATGTCTCCCCTGTGTGCAATTGTCTGTCACTTAATTAGCTTAAGTTTATCACCACATGTTCCTCAGGTGTGCGTGTGCATTTGCGGTGGTGTGTTAGCGTCTTTGTAAGTAGGTGTTTGCACACACATCACTTGTTAGTTGTTTATTTTTTAGCATGTGTATGGTTTTGTTTACGTGTGGGGCTTGCCCACACGTTTGTCAATTGTCGAGGACCCCGATAGTGTTTTTTCCCCCCAGTTGTCATTGAAATGAATAGCACGTCAAAGTGAAAGCTGTGCTATTGTTGCAGTTTGTATTCAAGAACATATTAGAAACTATCTTTTATTAGCATCAGGTTGCTTTATAAAGAAGGCTTTGCCACTAATGGTTGGATAACAGTGCGCACATATACATCACAAACAGGAATTAACCACAGAGACAGTTGATATACATTCTACTGTTCAAGTAAATTGATATGAAACTCTTTAGATTAGACTTCAATTTTGTGGGCTTTAACCTGATGCTGTGCAGGGATAGTCATTGCATCCTTTTAGTCAATTCATTTAATTATCCCAGTCTTCTTGGGGTGCCTGCTAGTATCCCTCCGTGAACATGGCTTCCTTGGTCTGAAAAGTATAAACGTTGTCAGACGTGACCGAACCATATTTCCAGTCCTCTCAATTCAGCCAATTACTGGTGCTTAACATATACACTGGGGGGAATAGCCTTAGACTGTCACTCACTGGGGTTACATGTTGCAATAGTCGGAATTTCTTTTTAATTTTGCGCGCTGATGTCGACAATTGGTCAGACTTGTATTTAAGAAAGTATTTTTTTTTCTTCCGTTTTATTCTCCGTCACTCTCTTTTCATCTTCGCTTTGGCTTCCCTGAGGAGCTCACTTGAAAAATGCGGCTCTTTTCATTGTGTGCGAGTGTGTGTTTCCCCCGTTTCTCATCTCCTCTCAGGTGGTGGTGAAAATGGCGGCCTATGGCTGGTCCTGTTTGGCTGGGCCGCCGCTAACAAAAGCCAGTGTAATATAGAGGCGGCCACAGAGGCCATGGGCCAGACGGGGAGCCCAAGCTGTGCCTCTGAAAGGGCCTGAGCCCGGCTGGTGTGGCGGCTTAAACATACTCCAAATTCAAACCCCCGGAAAACGAGAGGGAAAAAGAGAGAATGAAGGCTGAGGGAGAGAGAGAGACAGACAAAAAACGGGCGAGAAAGAGAAGGCGACTGTTGTTTGATATCCCACATTAGCTGGTGGTTTTTGCGGCTGGTGCGCGGGCGTAAATGTGGCTGGGGTGGCTGCCGCACAGATATCAAAGGGGCCGACGGCGTCTGGCTGCGCTAGCGGCGGCTGCTGCAGGTGGCCCCTGGATTCAACCCTCACCACGGGGAGGCAGCTCAGCCCAGATAGAGATAGAGAAAGAGGGAGAGAGGGAGAAGGCAAATACAGGCTTGAAAAGAAAACAAGAGATTGAGAGAAGCTGTGGTCCGGAGGTTGGGCTGGGAGGTGGATGGTAAGAGAATTAAATTACTGAGCTCTTCATGCCCTGATCTGGTGGGCCACAAAAGAACCTTGAAAAACCAGGAGCCACAATAGAAATCTCAAAAATTAAGATGTTTTTGCAATGAAAACGTTAATAAAACATTTTTAACACTTTATACCACAGATGTTTGTTCACACAAAGTCCATATTTTCATTGTCATGGCAGGGTGGATAAGGCTCTGGCACTGTTACTCCTGGTTATGGTGAGCTATAGATTATGGAAGGAATTGTGAGGAAGAATTAATTATTTAACAAAACTAGAAACAACAAAACCACAGCAGGGGGCAATGCAGCACACCAGAGAGAAGGACCGTTCTTATGTTAAGTGAGATTATTCTGCCTTGCTGAAATATGGTATGAAAATACCATATGAAAATGGCTGACGCCTCCAGACACTCGATGCATACTGAATTACACTGCAATAAGATGCTCATGATATGCCTTTAGAGAAACTAAGAAGGTGATAATTACGCAATTAAAAAAAATAGACTGACAGATTTAATTTACTGGCTAAATAACTTAATTAGCATAATTAATATCTTAATATTTACAACATGATTTGAAAAGCTACCATTTAAAGGGAAAGCTCACCCAAAGATGAAAATACTTTACTTACATTCAATGCCGTGTGACAAATTAAAATATTTTGAAGAATGTTATAAAGTCAGAGTCAACATTTGACTCCATTGACTTTCATTGGATGGACAAAATAAATGTCATAATATTTCAAAATATCTCTTTAAAAAAGTCCTTGAAGTTTGAGACAGTATATGGGTGACTAAAAAATGAAAGAATTTTAATATTTTGATGAACTATCCCTTTAATTAATTTAAATTTATAGAATTTTTTTTTTTGTTTTTTATTGAAAGTACTGAGTTTATCGAGTGGATTTGACTACAGGATCCAGGTAAGGCAGATATTTTTTTGGCAGCATTTCCACATCTCAGAAAAAAGCTGTTAATTAGGGTTATTTACGTTAATTGTGTGTTGGAACCTAATGTCATACCAATCATACATGCTCTTCCATCACAGCTGTGCTCTCCTCAAAAGGCTGAATAACAGACACTGTAAAATTTCCTCTGCAAATATTTATAAAGTCTCATATCACAGCTCAGAATTCGGGCAGAGACATATTTTCCTAATATATCCAAATATTTCCACAGTGTGCAACATTGAGTCTATTGATTTGTGGCTGGGTGGAATCTAAAAATTGAAGAATTGTTGGCCACATTTCCAAATCATTCCTCATTCACATA
>NC_138226.1:15713194-15788694 GCF_964197995.2 Scardinius erythrophthalmus | reverse complement strand
AAATACATGTTGATTCAAATTACTCAAAAATTACATGTTGATTAGATAAAAAAAAATTAATTGCTTGACAGCTCTAATATATACAACTCCTTGCTTGTAGTGAAGTTGTAAACTTAGTAATGGCTCTGAATGATTCACTGACTCAGTGTGTCTGATTCAAACCCCTATCTCACAAGTGAGTTTGAGAATCTTCTTGACTGACTCATTAAAAAGAACGGCTTTACAAGAATCATTCAAAGTGACTTTTCAATTACTGTTGCAGATTTATTTTTTTGTCATATTTACAGCTATTTTTGTCACAGTCTGAAGTCCTGACGCTAGTCCAACAATGTTTTCTAGCACTGCACGGATTTGTATGATTTCAATTAAAGCTTGGCTAAAATCTCCTTTTCCCATGTGTAGTGAAACTCTGGATGCCAAAATATTACACATATTACAAAGTACGGTAGCAATGAGTGAACGCAAAACCCTCTGTCCCAGAGGGACAGGTCTGTTCTGCTAATCAATTCGATACAAATTAAAACACTCAGCAAAATGACACAAACTTTGATCTGTGCCGGTCGTGAGGACGTACGCCAAAACTAAGAAAGAAAAGGAAATGCGTGGCAGAACGGAGTCAGTATTGTTTTAGAATAAACGTGAAGGCGAAACAGCTTTCCGCGGATCACTTATCGTTTCACAGCACCATGGGACAAGCTAATGAAATGTCATCAGAGCTAAATGGAAGCTAAGTGGAGGGGAAAGAGTTGAATATTCACGTTCATTTATTTTAGATGACAGCTGGGGGAGCCCAGTCATTCATCACACATTGATATTCATTGCATTCTGCAACCCTCTCCTCCCCTCCTTCGTCCTCTGCCATGACAATCAACAGCCTTAGCACCTTTTGTTTTAATTTAATTAAAGGTGTGATTGCCAGGTTGAAAACTTCATTTGCACACATGCAGAGGAGAAAAAAGAAATAGGAAGGGTCATAAGGAGGAAAGAAAGAACAATTTGTCCAAACTAACAGACATGGTCAAAAGGGCACAAGGGTCAATGACATAAAAAAAAAATTAAAATTAAGAAAATCTAGTATAAAACATGTACTCTTTGTATTCATGTTGGTTTTGAAAAACATTAAATTTTCATAAGTTAAGAAAAAAAAATTAATGACTATTTAAAATGTCATTTTAATCATTAGTTTAAGAAAATGTCAAATGTGTAATGCAAATTGCAAAATGTATATCATCAATTCATAAATATATTTTTCTTCCCTCAAGTTATTGGGGAGTCACACATGACATTTTACAACCAGAACCTATTAATAAAGTTTTTTTTTCATTATTATATCAGAAAAGTTGTATCACCTTGACATTTTGACTTGCACCAAAAAATATTAAAATGAAAAAAAAAATAATAATAATAATCTAAATCTTAGAAGAGGTGTATTCAAGTCATTGTATACATGGCAAGTTAATTTTTAATAAGTGAATAGACAAGAAAAAGAATATTAGTGCCATGCCTTTAGCCCAAAACAAAAGGAACATCACATTTGTTCCCTGGTTATAATAATAATAATAATAATAATAATAATAATAATAATTACTTTGGTCCTGCAATGGTGCTTGAATACAGATGCACACTCCATGCACGACAAAGGTGCAGCAGGTAGGGAATAATGAGTTGATTTGAGATTCAGTCCTGGTTCTCCTCTCTGCTCAGGCCCCCAGGCTTCACTCTCTCTCTTCCTCATCTCAGCTAGCTGTACAGTAGGACAGGCTTATCTTGAGAGGGACCTCTGTGCAGCCAAAGGCTCCTGGCCTGCCCTGATTAAAGGAGCACAGCTTTTTACCCATGCTGAGTCTAGATCAATGCTGAGATGCTTTCAGCCTGCCTATATGAATTTCAATTTTTCCATATCTTAGTTCTTGCCTTGTTGCACTGTTAGAGCATTATTAGGGGAGCTGGTCCTAGTCAAGCTGTGTGCCATTAAGCAAATGAAGCTGGCCTGGTGAGGATGAGTGGCGTCTTGTTCTCTTTTCTTTTTAACAGGGCACTAAAGAGCTCTGTCATCTTTATCTTTTATCTCAGAGCTCACCGGTGCTTCTTTCATCCGATGACCTGAAGATGTGGAGTAGCAAAGGAGTAGGCTCTATTTGTATGCTTTCCCATGAGTCATTCTATTTAACATTTAGCTGTGGCTATACCCAATAAACTACACTTACAAAACGAAAATGGCTGATCAATTCTTGTGTTCATGAAGTCAATGGCCTGACTGGTAACACCAATCATAAGACAATTGCAATGACAATAGTCTTAGTCAAATACAAGGTCACTTGCTTGCTAAACATTCCTAACAAGAGGCAAATCTTTTCCTAATGGAGTACATGCTGTGTTGTTCAAACCACAAGCACTATTATGGTGGTAAGGCTGCCCAAGGTTTGCCTTCAACTGTTGGTTAACAGGTTGGGGAAAAACTAGTGGTTTAGGTCCATTTACATATTGTATTATCGTCCGTTTTGGGTGATCCAATCTCAAGTGGTCAGCTCTAAATACAGGTGTAAATGGGGTCCAAAACATTTGTTATCTGAAACTCAAACCACATTTGAAGCTTGTATTTTCCTATTGAAAACACTATGGAATTAGCATATCACCCCCTTCCTCTTGCAATGACATTTCTTCTCTAGTGATGTGTTTTTCGACACGAGAGAAAGACAAACTGTCAATCACATGAGATCACAGCAATAGCAAACCACAACAATCCAAATGGCTGACAACAATACAATTAATTCCTGATGGACAAAATAAAGTCCTGAGGCCTGCCCTACATTTTGTTTTGTTTGAAAACCCATTTCACTCAGATACACAATAGTGAAGAAAAGACCTTTGCAACTTCCATTTTATGTTGACTTAAATATAGCAAACATCACAGATATCAATTAATCAACCATTGAGTTAAAAACTTATATGACTTTCTTCTTTCAGATGAATAATGGGACTGGAGTTATATCAAAAAATATTCTGGCTCTTCCAAGTTTTAAAATGGCAGTAGATTGCAACCAACAGATTGAAGCTCAAAAACATGCATCCATCCATCGTAAACAAACTCCAAATGGCTCCTGTGGGTTAATAAAGGCCTTCTGAAGCAAAACGATGAGTTTGCGTAAGAAAAATATAAATTTTTAACACGTTACAAAGTCAAATTCTAGCTTCCGGCCAAATGGCCATACACAGTGTACTTGCGCAATTTACGAAATTTATGACGTCAGAAGTGGCGTAGTGCATCATGGCGTAGTAAATATCAGCAGTCCGTCGCATTACTCGCATAAGTTGTGCTTTATACTTAAAGGAAGACACCGACTTTTGGGGATTTTAGCTTATTCACCGTATCCCCCAGAGTTAGATAAGTGCATACATACCCTTTTCATGTCTGTGTGTGCCGTAACTCTGTCTGACGCACCCACCGCTAGCCTAGCTTAGCACAAAGACTGGAGGTAAACGGCTCCAGCTAGCATACTGCTCCCAATAAGTGAAAAAATAACGCCAACATTTTCCTATTTCCATGTTGTGATTTGTATAGTCACAGCGTGTACAAATAACAAGGTCACATGAGACACAGCCATCTTCTAACCGTATACATACTGGGAACTATATTCTCAGAAGGCGAAGCACGGCTACTTCTGCGGAGTGATTTACTCCAACTCTGAGTGAACTCTCTACTCCTCACCACGGGGCTTCTTAGGTGCTGCGAGCAAATCACTCAAGTAGCAGTGCTTCGCCTTCTGAGAATATAGTTCCCAATATGGTAAGAAGATCACATGGCTGTGTGCTGTGTCTCATGTGACCTTGTTAGTTGTAGCCTACACGCTGTGACTATACAAATCACAACATGTAAATAGGAAAATGTTGGCGTTATTTTGTCACTTATTGGGAGCAGTATGCTTGCTGGAGCCGTTTACCTCCAGTCTTTGTGCTAAGCTAGGCTAGCGGTGGGTGCGTCAGACAGAGTTACGGTACGCACAGAGATGAAAAGGGTATGGACTCATGATCTAACTATGGGGGATACGGTGAATAAGCAAAAATCCCAAAAAGTCGGTTTCTTCCTTTAAGTATAAAGCACAACTTATGCGAGTAATGCGACGGATAATAAACAAAGTTACAACTTATCAAATAGAGTGCACGCAACCCCAAACATGGTAATGGTGTAACGTTTAGTGTTTTGGTATAGGCCTACTACTCTGTGGTAGGAAAATGTAGCCTTACCTGCAGCACAGGGGCGTTAACAAGCTGCACGTAGAAGCGTCGAACCTTCTTCGCCGCTGACAGGATGCACGGAGAAGCAATTCGCTCCGTGCACAAGAGTGTGTGGGCCAGTACTTCCGGTGAAAACTTCCGGTGATCTGACAGCGAGAGCGAGAGACAACAGCGACCGAGTTCCATTACCAGAGAGATAATTTTTCACAATAAGTGTTTTTAGGATTCAAGAGAAGCAACTTGCCTTTCAGAGGGTGACAGCCTCAGCACTTCATTGTTGTGTACCATTTCGTCACGTTACAACAAAGAAGTCAGCATTCATGCATTCCCCGTTGACGCTGCGGTAAGGACTGAGTGGATGCAGAAGATCCGGAGGGATGACTTCAACCCGACCACATTTTTAAATGCTTATAATTTTCAGTGTATTTCACCTGTGCGTTTCTATGCTTTCTATTACTGCATTTATTTTGTGCAAGTGAGATAAGTAAAGAAAGAGCATCTGTTTCATAAATCATTATCTGTCTGGTGTTTATAAGCAGTATACAGTATTTTACTACGTGTAAAATATAGCTATATTAAATTGTTTGTAGTAACTACAGTTAAAAATGTAAAATATGTGATGATAATATTGATCGAACAATTGATGTAAAATATATGCACAGAATTTAGAAAATAGTATTTATAGAGATAAATTGTAGCCTATCACAGGGCAAACGTGTGAATGGTAACTCTATATTTACAGGAGGCATACTTGTAATTGCATATGCTGCAGCATGAGTCCAATAATCTTGTCCGTGAACAGTTATTTAATTGACATTGGCTCGTGTGATAGTAATATGGATCTTATTAGTATTTTAAGTGATATAATTGATTCTATAAACAAATAAGATATAATTTTCGGCTTTCTCCGGGGCGTAAGCGAAACCGGAAGTGTCTATCCGCACACTCGCTGATCGGAAATCAAACATGGCGGCAACGTGCAACTAGCCAATTATATCAGGTAGGCTAAATAATTGTAGGTAAATAGTTAATCCTGCCATCTCTTTGTGTCCAAAAGTATCGCGGTAATACGAAGTAAGAAAGCACTCCAAAGATTTCAGAGGGTCACTGAATGAATTACTCAGACTGAATCGCAAACCGATTCAGATCATTACACTATTCCAATTCGACTCAAACGAGTGAAAGCTTGTTCGACTTGAATCTGCGCTGCACAGACCGATCGATTTATGATATCAAAGTACCGCGAGAGCGATTCAAAAGCATACGGAGCTGTCTGCTCTCTAATCGTTCTCGCGGTACTTTGATGTCATTCACCGATGGTCTGTGCAGCCCCGGTTCAAGTCGAACAAGCCTTAATTCTTTCAGGAATCGGAAATCGTTAGTTTTTAGTTCAGATGAAAAAAAAACAAAAAAAAAAACCTAAGCCATCACTCTCATTTGGATCAAATACTTTTTTTGGAGCGTTTGGCTCTGTTTTTGCTTACTAGTTCAACAAGTGAGATTAGCATTGTGGCAAACGTTGTATGAAATGAGGCAAGCACAGCTTTTGAAACTGGAGTTTGTCAAACTGTGAGTACAATGGAAAGTATTTCAATATGGAAAATCACCGGCTTAAAAAGTTATTCATATAATGAAATGATTTTTCCTAAAGGCCTAGCAGTTACAAACGACTGCCAGATTTTTGTCTGCCACAAAATATCATGATATTGAGTCTGATACACTAATTATGTTTTTTTTTCACTAATTATGTTATTTTTATATTTAATGCATGAGTATACTTTCTTGGTAAATGCATAGATTGTTCTGTCAAGTGCAGCTTTGAAACTAATCTTATCAAATTGAAGATACGTTTCCACTTAAGAGTTGTTCAATATCTATCTATCTATCTATCTATCTATCTATCTATCTATCTATCTATCTATCTATCTATCTATCTATCTATCTATCTATCTATCTATCTATCTATCTATCTATCTATCCTATCTATTTATTATATTTTACTTTCTAATTCTATATCCTATTTGCTAGCTCAATTCAAATTCAGAGATTGACTTTAAAAGCCATTCTCAATTTAGTTCTGAATGGTACACAACCCCAATGGAGACACCTGTTGTCTGCAGCTGCAGTCTTTGGCCGATGGCCCGACTTCTAGGTTAATTTGGTCTGGCTTCTTACATCTTAACCAAGTATGCCGTCCAACCTCCCAGCAGTCTAAAGGGAACCTGGACTCAGGTCAAGCCCTCGGCAGTTTAGTAGTGGAAATCCTCACCACTGCTCTTGACATATGTTAAAAAGGCCATTTTCATCTATTGTCCAGAGAAAAGCAGGAGGAAAGGACTCTCTGTAGCAGTAAATAACTGTAAACATCCAGTTAATAGAGGCTCTTTTGTGTTTCCTGGCCATGGTTGTTAACTTGTTATATCTGGCTTTTATGTTAATAATCAGACACTCACCATCTATGCCAGCTTTTCGTATGCGCATTCGCTATTTTGACGAGCTTGTTGAAAAGGGGGCGAATCTCCAAAAAAGGGGAGGGGTATCTTTGCCTCTGTTACCTGAGGGGATTTTACCCCACCCTGCCCAATTTTCACCTACCTCTGTTTACTCGCAGTCCCCTCTGTATGTCACAACATTTACATGTCTTTCCTTTTGCTTCAATTTGTATGTGTTAGATAAGAAAAAAAATTGAGGCTTGAAAAAAAAAAAAGCCTTAAAGAAGAGCAGTCCCCCTGCAACCATGAAACCCCTCTGCTGGCCAGCCAATGGCCATTCAAGGCAGAACAAACAAAAATCAAATGGGAGCTATGCTTTTAGCTTTTCATTCTAGCCGCAAAAGTTTCCAGCTGCTTCCATAATTATTACCTTTTAAAGAGTAGGAAAATGGCGGGTTAATTCACACAGTGGCTTTCTCTATCTTTTTTGTCTCTTTCTCCCTTACTCCCTGCCTCATTCTCTCCTTCCTCCACTCTCCACCCCAAACCAAAACAGGTAAGCTCTACTGTTAAATGAAGGCCTTTTTTAGTTGTAATTTGGTTTGAAAACCCTCTGGCCTGCCCAGATTATTCTTAGTCGGCTCTCTGTTTCCTGTCGGTAAGAAGGAGGTGCACCTTGTGCACAGGGAGAGGAACAATACGGCCTTGTCCCAGGTTCCTCTGACCCCCTGCTCTGCTTGTCAGTCTGTAATTGTCATGCAAGCCCTCCTCTGGAAACAAAAGGCCTCGATGGGCTTTGTGGCCCACCAGGACCCCAGCATTGTTATTGAGTCCCCTGTGAGTATTTGCTCTTGAGTTTCTCAACCTGTAAGAGCTTGATGCCAATGGTTTTGTTAATCTGTCGTATAGTACTTAAGTACGTGATCTAGTTTGAGTTGTACCACCATGTGGGGTTGATTTACATCAAAATTGATTAAAAAAAGCCACAGTAAGAATAAGGTGCATTATGAGGTTGGCGTACGACGGAGGGTGTGTATCTGGAATGTCCTGTAATTGTATTAGTTTGCTTACCATATCATTGTGTATTTAAGGGGGTTTTGGGGTCAGTACATGTACATGGGGAGACATAGCTCTGCGTTATTGTTAAAGCCTGGGTGATGGATGGCTGTGGTCGCACATGATCCCAGCCCCTGCTGGAGAGGGCATGGAACAACTCAGCTTCATATTGTCCTTGTTCTGTGTGACAATGGGCCACTTGTGGGTCTGACACTCATCACCTGTTAGTCAGCCTCATTCGTATGAAAATACTACCCTGCCACAGTTCCAGCACTGTAGGTGCTTTTTCCTTCAGGCCTCTATGTGTATTTAGACAATGGTGGCCATCACAAAGTGACACTTGTAATTGAGAGCTTTTCATATCAAGCAGAGGTCGATGTCTTTCAGAGAATACATTCAGCCGGCAACTGACCTACAAAAGTTATAGACAAACTAGATGTTACTTGATTCACTTATTATTATTTCAATATTTTTAGAATATGATTATGTAGGTATAGTTTAGCTAAAAAAAATCTAATATTAATAAAAATAAATACAATAGGACAAATGTATATGTTTGTTGATTGTATTTGTTTTATTAATGCTATAGAATCTGAACAACTGTCCCTAAGAAATTACATAATAATTACAATAACAATTACAATAATTTTAACAACAGCTAATGAATAATAATAATCATATTTTGATGGTGTTTATTATTATTGCATATATTTGATAGCTTGTGCTTCTTAAATTTATGGTCCCTTTATATACATGATTTTAAACTTTCTGTGTTTTTCATATCTACAAACTGCAAAAAAAAAAAAAAGTTAAATCTACAATCAGAAACGGTATTTTCAAGCAAAACATATTATGTATTATAATGTGTTACTTTATATTTGTGTGGTAAATCTATGCAATAATGATATTTATTATGATCTCCTATATGGAGGTAGATTTGTGTCTTTATTATTCAATCAAAAAAAAGGTTGCTTCAATCAAAAAATATATTTTCAATCAAAAAAAACCGTTTCAATCAAAGAAAAAAAGTGTTTGAATGCAAAAATATATTTGAGACTCAAAAAAATGCATTTGAACACTATTTTTTTTTGCTTGAAAATGTTTTTTTTGATAGAAGTGAAGGTTTTTTTGTTTGAAGCAACTTTTTTGATTGAAGTATTGTTGTTTTGTGTTTGGGCCATATTATGGGTAGGACATTTGTGTCTTTATAATTCAATCAAAAAAGAAGTTGCTTCAAACAAACAAAACATATTTTCAATAAAAAAATCACTTCAATCAAAAAATAAACCTTTTCAATCATAGAAAAAATGTTTTTGAATGCAAAAAAATATTTGAGACTCAAAAAATTGCACTTGAACACTTTTTTTTTTGATTGAAAATGTTTTCTTTGATTGAAGTAATCTTTTTTGTGTTTGGACCATGTTATGGGTAGGACATTTGTGTCTTAATTATTCAATCCCAAAAAAGTTGCTTCAATCAAAAAAAAACATTTTCAATCAAAAAAAAAATAATTTCAATCAAAGAAAAAACTGTTTAAATGCAAAAAAAAAAAAATCATTTGAAGTGTTTTTTTTTATTGAACTTTCTTTTTTTTTGAATGAAGTGAAAAAAGTTTTGAAGTCGTTTTTTTTTTAAATCATTTTGACACAAACGTACCGCAGTGGGGGCGGGTGCTTCCCCATTGGTCAGACATGTTTGAGTGACAAGTGTCTACACCAACGACGTCTTTCTGACAAGCAAGTCATGGTCGCCACTCGCCAGCGAGCCAGGAAGCAGTGGTGGAGTTGTTGGTAAGTAGATAAAACCGTATTAAAATGATTGGTGTCACGTTATTAGCCTACTCTGTTTGATATTTCGATTAAACATACAGCTTGCTAACTTAGCTCACGTTGACTAATTTGTGTGATGGTGTTAGATATCTGACGCCTCATATTGTCAGGCAGGCTAGCAGGGTGCGCTAACGGCTAATTGAATTGTTTATTTCACTTAAGTAACGTTACAGAGGCTTGCTATGTGCTTGTGCTATATTGTGTTATAATACGTAACGTCATTAGTGGTCAAACAACAGTCCACAGGCCAACTGTTGCCCACAGCGCTGCCTGTTTAGCAGCAACAGGTCATGCAGAGCCTGAGTCTATCTTCTCACACAGCCCACAGGATTACAGCTATTTGACCGTCCCGCTCTCTCTCTCGCTCACGGGTAGTGGTCTCCCCACCATCACAGTCAAATGCTCGCAGACACAGAGGCAGATGCTGTTATTTTGAGAGCGGGGCTTACATATGCCGTCCCGTACGGAAAATAATGTTGCATACCACCGGTAACATGAATATATATTCCGTTGCTCGGTGCGCAAACTAGCTGTGTCAGGCATTATTTATAAGTAGCCTAATGTCCTGCACAACTCCACATGGAAAACTGGCAGTTCAATGAAGTGATGCTTATTGTCTGACATAGTGTACAAGTAGTTACTAGCTTAAAGTATTGTGCCAATAATGATCCTTCTGGTAAATTTGGCATTCAGTTGAGACACAAAAGCTCTTAGTTTAATGAAAATCCTTGGAAAAGAAGACAAGATGGTTTGTTTAATTAGTATTCATTTATTTATATTTCTAATATCATATAGTATTGTCCTGTCAACCCATTACAAGTCTTGCCTTATTCAGTGTTGATTTATTGACATGTTTATGTAAGATGTTTTATTAGAAGGTGTGTGAGTGAAAGTTGTCTGATCAACAGGAAAAACAATTAGTCCATCTGCTGCCTGGAAAGATGTTGCAGTTAATGTAGGTAGCTATCGTTGTCTGTGTGTGTGTGTGTGTGTGTGTGTGTGTGTGTGTGTGTGTGTGTGTGTGTGTGTGTGTTGCTGCAGACAGAGACATGAGACAACTTAATTTCAGCTACTTAAGGCTTTAGCTAGTTAGCTACTTTAAAAAAAAAAAAAAAAAAAAATATCTGGCTAAATGTACGCTATATATAGCATTAATGCCATTATGCTTAACGGTTACACTAACAAGCCATCAAAATTGATGGCTTGTATAATAAAAGTAACCATACGACACTATTGAGCAGTTATAATTGAGAGTGCAGCAATACCTGTATCGATATCAATACTGCTTATCAATACTTCAAATAATTTGATGCAAAAAATAAAGTATCACATAAAGAAATTAATGTGTCATGCCTACAGAGCACAGCACCTAGAGACACCAAAACTTAGGCCAAGCCAGGACCAGAGTCCTACATTATCAATCAGCATTGCAATAAAATAGAAAAATACAACTTCAGACAACTTTCACTCACACACCTTCTAATAAAACATCTTACATAAACATGTCAATAAATCAACACTGAATAAGGCAAGACTTGTAATGGGTTGACAGGACAATACTATATGATATTAGAAATCTAAATAAATGAATACTAATTAAACAAACCATCTTGTCTTCTTTTCCAAAGATTTTCATTAAACTAAGAGCTTTTGTGTCTCAACTGAATGCCAAATTTACCAGAAGGATCATTATTGGCACAATACTTTAAGCTAGTAACTACTTGTACACTATGTCAGACAATAAGCATCACTTCATTGAACTGCCAGTTTTCCATGTGGAGTTGTGCAGGACATTAGGCTACTTATAAATAATGCCTGACACAGCTAGTTTGCGCACCGAGCAACGGAATATATATTCATGTTACCGGTGGTATGCAACATTATTTTCCGTACGGGACGGCATATGTAAGCCCCGCTCTCAAAATAACAGCATCTGCCTCTGTGTCTGCGAGCATTTGACTGTGATGGTGGGGAGACCACTACCCGTGAGCGAGAGAGAGAGCGGGACGGTCAAATAGCTGTAATCCTGTGGGCTGTGTGAGAAGATAGACTCAGGCTCTGCATGACCTGTTGCTGCTAAACAGGCAGCGCTGTGGGCAACAGTTGGCCTGTGGACTGTTGTTTGACCACTAATGACGTTACGTATTATAACACAATATAGCACTAGCACATAGCAAGCCTCTGTAACGTTACTTAAGTGAAATAAACAATTCAATTAGCCGTTAGCGCACCCTGCTAGCCTGCCTGACAATATGAGGCGTCAGATATCTAACACCATCACACAAATTAGTCAACGTGAGCTAAGTTAGCAAGCTGTATGTTTAATCGAAATATCAAACAGAGTAGGCTAATAACGTGACACCAATCATTTTAATACGGTTTTATCTACTTACCAACAACTCCACCACTGCTTCCTGGCTCGCTGGCGAGTGGCGACCATGACTTGCTTGTCAGAAAGACGTCGTTGGTGTAGACACTTGTCACTCAAGCATGTCTGACCAATGGGGAAGCACCCGCCCCCACTGCGGTACGTTTGTGTCAAAATGATTTAAAAAAAAAACGACTTCAAAACTTTTTTCACTTCATTCAAAAAAAAAGAAAGTTCAATAAAAAAAAAACACTTCAAATGATTTTTTTTTTTTTTGCATTTAAACAGTTTTTTCTTTGATTGAAATTATTTTTTTTTGATTGAAAATGTTTTTTTTTTGATTGAAGCAACTTTTTTGGGATTGAATAATTAAGACACAAATGTCCTACCCATAACATGGTCCAAACACAAAAAAGATTACTTCAATCAAAGAAAACATTTTCAATCAAAAAAAAAGTGTTCAAGTGCAATTTTTTGAATCTCAAATATTTTTTTGCATTCAAAAACATTTTTTCTATGATTGAAAAGGTTTATTTTTTGATTGAAGTGATTTTTTTATTGAAAATATGTTTTGTTTGTTTGAAGCAACTTCTTTTTTGATTGAATTATAAAGACACAAATGTCCTACCCATAATATGGCCCAAACACAAAACAACAATACTTCAATCAAAAAAGTTGCTTCAAACAAAAAAACCTTCACTTCTATCAAAAAAAACATTTTCAAGCAAAAAAAAATAGTGTTCAAATGCATTTTTTTGAGTCTCAAATATATTTTTGCATTCAAACACTTTTTTTCTTTGATTGAAACGGGTTTTTTTGATTGAAAATATATTTTTTGATTGAAGCAACCTTTTTTTTGATTGAATAATAAAGACACAAATCTACCTCCATACCCTATAGGTCTCCAAGGGGTCTGAAAGTCTTGCATGCGGCTTTCATAAAAGGAAACATCTGCTTGTAATAGTGGTCCTGCTCCAGCGAGGCTGAGGGGAGTCAGGCTGGCTGAGGTGACTGACAGCTTCCCTGGCCCTGTTGTGCCTGGCAGATGTGGAGGTGTCACAGTAGTGATGAATTGTTTACACTCACCTGTCGGCCATGTCCTTCAGCGTCGAGGGGATAGGCCCGAGCGACGGGAAAGGGGTGGCGGCACTGCCACAGGGTCAACAATATCTTCAGGTGCGTGTATGAACAACCGCGGAAAATGTGTCAAACATGGATGTTCACACAGCAACATTCACAGGTGTGGGGATTTTCAGTGAGGGCAGGTGTTTACTATGTTTTGGATATATGCTTGGTGTGTGTCTGTTTTGTCTCTGTGCTGCCGGTGCGCACTGAATGGCTCGTGTCCTACGGCGTAATTAAATTCTTTTGTGAGGACGGAAATGTTTTTGTAAATGGAGTGTATTTTGCACAACTTTTCATATTCCTGGTGAGAAAATTAGCATGTTAATGAGCACGTTGTTTACTCCAAAAATGTGAGGGAGATTTTTGTTCTCTTATATTTCTCCCTGCTCATACAATATTAAAAAATAAACCGCAAAAAGAGGAAATAAAATATTCAGCTACGATTCCATGACAGCTAGCGAGCACTATTTTGAATGGGCCAAACCCACAGCGTGTTCCTCCACGCCAGAGCGACTAAACGAAGCCGTTACGCTGTCCAGTACGAGCATGCTTCTACGAGTAATACGGTAATATGCCGTGACAAAAAACAGAACAACAGTATTCAGTTTGACAGACAGCTCAATTAAGATGACGTCTGCTTGATTAGAATCTCTCCCAAACCCATATTTACTTGATTCTGGTGTGTCATATCACTACGGCCCGATCGTACAGCGAGCGATGACAACCATCATGTTTTAATCCGCTGCATCACTCCAGAGTCATACGCTATTCCATTTTAACTGCTTCTGCCTGGGCTATTCTCCCCATTGTTGATTTATTCATTATTAACAACCATTCCCCCCTTTCAGATCAATGTTGCAAAGCGGCCCCCTGAAAATGTGGACGGGAGCTCTCTTCAAAGTGGCCATGCTCGAGTATTCAGCCATCTGTGCTCAGACGCACAGCAGTATCTGCATTAAATAGCCCCCTTAGTAACAAGCCACGGAAAAGCTATCTGCTCCGTGAGACGTTCAAACCTCATTGACTGTGAAGGGAGACGCATCAAAACTATTCTGTGTTGCTATGGCAATGGAGACCTCAATAAGTTAATCTTTGCCATTTTTTTTCTCCTTTTTTGTGCCAGGCTCAGTGGTAGTCAAACATGTGTGAGTGTGTGTGTGTGTGTGTTGCCCTATTCAGATTCACTGAATGACTGGCTATTTGGCGATTTCCATCTAGAAACGACTCATATATATATATATAGAACTTGTGATTTTAAATAAATTTGAAGTCCTACAGTTGTGCTGGTTTACAAGTATAGTAAATAGCATCTTTGAGTAGAATGACTGTTGGAATACAAATTTGGCTGTGTATGATTGAAGCACGGCGGAGTTTGATCAGATGTGCTTCGAGGAAAGTTTCCTTTGATCCGAACGCTACCAGGGTGAACAGAGTGAAGTCGTGAATGGACGTACACTCAGGGAATATCAATGCATCGCTAATCGTCTCAGCCCCTGACTGCCTGCTAGCATGTGCTAATTCACAACGTAGCTCAGAAAATGGGCTATCTGAAAACCTGAACCTCAAATTTCACATTTCATCATTTTCAAAATACCTAGACTTGCGTTCAAATGCCATCTGACGGCTGACAGTGATGAGGCTGTGATTTTAAATATCATAACGTGCTAATGCACAGCTCGTGAAAGCTGGGATTTATTGCTTTTCTAATCATTCCGAGTGTTCTTAGCTGTCGTGATGTGTTGCGGCCTCTGTCGAACACAGCTGCGCTAATGTAATTCTGCTGAGATGAAAGGGACCGGCTGGGAAGTGTGGTTTACTGTTGCTGTGAAACATGGACAGAACGTAGCCAATTAGATCTGCTAAAGTGACATGATCAAGCAGAAATACTGTGTGTGGCTTTTTTAATGGCTGAAGTCGGCTCTGATGCCGGATCACTTTAATGGCTGCCATATGCCATGTTTGGTTTGGCTGGTTTCCCGCAAGATGTTGTGCTTGTGTTTTGCGGCTTTTAGGATTGTCAAGATTTCTCTCATGTCATGTTTAATGTTTCTCACTGCTGTTTGTGAATATGGACGGACACCTCACATGTCATTGTGACAAGCACACACCAGTCTTGAATGGATTTTCCAGCAGTGAAAAAAAAAAAAAAACATGATCACAGAGAGTTTCTACTTTTGTTATTTATTTTAAACATGACACAATTCATGGTTTAAAGGTTTAGTTCACCCCAAATGAAAAATTTGTCGTCATTTAATCACCCTCATGTTGATTCAAACCTGTATGACTTTCTTTCTTCTAAAAAAAAAACATGTTCTGAAGAATGTTGGTAACCCAAACATTTTGGCAACCATTGACTTCCATAATATATATATATAAAAAATAAAATAAAAAAAAAACACTTTCCCAAAATATCTTTTATGTTCTATAGAAGACAGAAATTCATACATTTTTGGAGCAACGTGGTGGTCAGTAAATTATGACCAAATTTTCATTTTTCATCCTTTTAAATTCTTAAGAGACAGCGATACAAGTGCACTCAAAAGGGTCAGCGCCACTCGAGAGTGTGTATTTGTTTTGTGGAGTAAGAGCAAAGAACCCCATTTGCAACATAAGTGCCAGGTAAATACATTTGATATTATGGCCCCTGCCTTTTGAGGGTGGGGGGTTCATCAGCCCCCTTGCCCCATTGTGCCCTATTTAAAAGGGTTTGTCATGAATGTGAGAGAGCCTCTTTTCCCCTACTGCTCTCCCCTGGAAATGGAGATGTAATGACATTTGCAGCTAAAAGGAGCTCATTCACAGTTTGTACAGTTTAAGAATTCAAATGAAGTGTTTTCTCGTGCTGTATTGCCTGAAGGAGCAGTCGAGAGAGGAGAGCAGATTTCTGAGGATTACTTCTCCAGGTTCCTTTTATTATGTTACGAGTCTGTAGTAAATGGGGATGAGGGAAAAGTGAGTTAAAGTAAAGGTTGTGTGTTGGGGAGGGGGCACGTATCCTCCTCTGCAGGGCCTCAATGGTATGATAACAGTGGTATTGGACACAGTTTACACACACACACACACTGACACACAAATGCCAGAGTGTGCTGCAATGTGGTTGTTCACAGTCATTGGCAGTAAAACACCTGTTTTCAGTGGAAGAACAGCTCCTGTCACCCCCTCCAGCCCCTCTCTGGTTTGTTTTAAGTAAATAGAGACCTGTGAAGGGAAAGTGAGTGACATTTTGGAGAGCATGAACTTTTAATTGTGGTTAATTTGTAAGATGTCACAACATCACGGTTGGCTAAAGTCTGTGCTGTTGTGGGAAGCAGAAGAAATTGTTCCTATGGGAATGTTAAAAATAATATAAATATAAAATGTGTGTGTATATATGTATGTATATATATATATGTATATATGTGTATATATATATGTATATATACTGTATATGTATGTATATATATATATATATATATATATATATATATACTGTAAATAATATTAATAATGATACTTATTCATTTATAATTAATATAAAATCAATAATAAAAAATCTTCATCATCATAGAAAAAAAAAATACTGTATTCATTTCTTACTGTGTGTAATAGTTTCTGGATAATATTTCTTTATAATATAAAACACAGTAAGTTTTGAAATCACTCCTGTCGTCACCAATACAAAAATAATCTGGTATTAATTGACCTGTTAGATCTTTTTATAAACAAACACTTAATTTTTTGGACAAGAAATAAATTAGATGGCATCATTGTAATATTTTACAAAAACATAGTTTGTTAGTTTTGAAAATGTTATAAATTAGTCTCTTATTAAAATGTTTTTAATATAAACAATCTTGCTCCAGATATCATATACCAATTAATATCCAAACAGAGTAATAAGGGGATCACTACAAGAGGGGCAACTAATCAGAATTGCATTGTATCGAAGAGAAAAACTAAATTTGCACAGTCCTTATTTTTAGTTAAATGTGCACTGCTTTGGAACAGTTGAACTGAAAATGCAAACAGAGTTGAGCAGTTGACCAAAAAAAAAATAATAATAATAGTTTCATACAAAACCAGGTTTGTGAACATTGATGGTTGCAGATAGTCTCAGCTTATTGTTATTATTTTTTATTATTATTATTTATTATTAGTCTCACCAGGGACTGGGGCTGCAAATAAGCCTTTGGCTAGAAGCCTTTATATATAGCATCGGCTGCTTGAAATTGTAGCAATATTATTCTGCATTCCCTGTTAAGTAAACAAATAAATAAATATTCCTTGTATTTACCCCCAGTTTCACAGACAAGGCTTAAGCATAGTCTCAAACTAAAATGCATGTTTGAGCTATTTTAACTAAAAGCAACTTGCACTGATATATCTTAAAATATGTCAGTGCCATTGTTTTGTCTCAAGATGCACACCAGTAATGTCACATTTATAAAAGCTACTTAAATGCCCTAATCAAACTAAGGCCTAATCCTGGCTTAATCTAAACCCTGTCTGTGAAACCGGGCCATAATTTTGTAATTTGGCAATCTTGTAATGTCAATTTTTATATTTACAGTATAACTTCCTCTCAGTCCGTATGACCTCCGAAATGCAGTGGGGATGTCCGAGTGCAGGATCATCCACGCAGAAATTAGCAGACAGACATTGTGTTCTCCACAGTTTCATCTTCAGTGTGCAGATCACATTTCCACCGCCCTGCCTTCCTGCTCAGCTCAGAGTCTCTTCGAGGCGTCAGGCTGTAATTAACCATTCCCTTCACTACCACTGCTCTCTGATGTAGATGGGCCCAGAAGTCTGCCACGGTACCCACCGCTCTGTTTCAAGCTAATATCTCCAGCTTTGTTCGCATGACGATGAGATGCTCTGAAGAAAATGGGTAGGAATGAGCATATATAGTGGGATTTCTTTGCCCACCTACACTCACACACGCATATTTACACGCGAGTGAACATGCTCTGCTTCTACCTGATATGCTTGAGCTGTAAAGGTAAAGCCTTTATTATCTCGGCAGGCAGCAGAAGGTGTCACCTTCATCGGACCTGACACACATGCTACTCAAACCATGGGAGACAAGATCAGGGGCAAATTAATCGCCAAGATGCCAAGGTCAGTGTCGTGCCCCCATGCGCGTGGGCTGGTCAAGGTGAGGAGAGTTTCATACACACACCAACACACGTCTATTCTTCCAGCCACCTCAAATGACTCATCTCACGTCTGTCATTCCGTCACAGGGGCATCGGCACTGATGTGTGTGTTTATAAAGACTAGGTGTTGTCAGTTAGCTGTCAGCTCTGGGAATAACAGATTAGGCCTTTTTTGATACGTCGCCGCTGTTGCAAATTCTTACCTACCATGAAATGAGATCCAGGAACTCACTGTTTTTGGATGTACGTGTGTGTGTGTGTGTGGGTGTGTGTGTGTGTGGTGGAAGGGCCGTTGCTAATGAGGGATGTTTTGAAAACATTTAAAGCCCTAATGATGCGGCTGCAAAAGCAAAGCCTCTTCCGGGGGCCGTGATTTAATATGGTTAGCGGCTGTGGAAAAATTGTTTCACCCAATTTAAGTCTTGCGTTCCTGTTGTTAAAATATTGGGGTTAGAGGCTAACACAAAGATGAGGAGGTGAACAACCCTGCGGTATATGTACTGTATGTGTGTGTAATTCTGAAAGTATGAAAGAGTATTAAACCTCGTTCAATAGCAGCTCTGCAGATTCTCAGTTCTCGGTTTTGTGTCAAAAGCTCTTAATTGTCTGAATTTGGCAAGTTTAACACTTCCTGACTTGAGTGGCCTCGCCTGAATGCCCTTGCATAGCTAAAAACGAATGGGGATAGGAAAGGCCTAGATGCAGAACAAACAAACACACACACATACACACGCATGCAAATATATTTAAAATCCATAGTGACCGAATTAAACATGCCAAGAGAAAATTTCCCACCGAGAAATTTTGAGATTTTAGCTGCGCCTAGTTCTGTCCGCCAGCCAATTTTCCATCAGGAATCTCTCATTAGCAGATGTTTTTGGCCACAACACACACACACCTCAGTGTGATCTGGTGAACCCTAAATTTAACAAGCACTTACCAGAGCAGACGAGTTAATGAAAGGAAATTACCTTTTCTGCCAATTTCCCCATTCCATTCAGGTGCCTTTACTTCACAATTTAAAATGACAAATACTTTTACTTTATACTAAATAAACAGATAAATCTTTCCAGGAATTGAATGAGTCAGGTATTAATTGTGGTCAGATGGTCTCATTTATATCTCCGTTGCTATGCTGTCCAATACTCAATTGCAGACTTCTTACAGTGAAATGTAGTTTTTATCTCACTCACATGCACATCCATTTTAGTCATTACAGCTTTTGAATTGTCAAAATATTGGCTAATTGTCTTTGAATTTCTTTTCACAATTCTAGCATCCATTTTTTACTAAATTTGCCATATTTTTGATTAGTCATTGTAGAAGACGGCGATACAGGATGAAGTTTATTTACACCGCTGTCATCTGTTCCCTGCTTAGCAACAAAGCCAATGATTTCCACATAAGAGCAGTGGGGAGACAGAGGAGGACTGTGTAGACGGCCCCTCCAGAGCCCGCTGAAGTGAAGCCGTAGTTGGGTGTTTTGGCCGGTCTCGCCCGGCCGCCCCACAGCAGGTTTGAAGCCTCCTCTATCACTACCTCCAATCAATAGAAGAGCTGCTCCCCCTGCTGCCTATCTCATGCTACAACTTCCTCTTCCCTCAACCCTTCCATTGGCACATCACCCTTCACATTTCCTCTCTTTCTCTCTGCAGTGAAACAGTCAGGATGATCCTGATGATACTCGTTTGACAGTGGTTGACATGAGCAGAGGACTATCAATGAGGCCTGTAAGGCTAGTGAGAGAGAAAAGAAACCTCGGAGGCTCGTTCCTACGAATACAGCTGCTGTTTTCCGGCTCTGTAGTGCTGCGTTTGTGGGTTAAATTTACTAGTACTGACGCTTGCTTAATTGAATCTCCTGTTAGAAACGTTTCTGCGTGCCAACATAATAACTGTAATCATCTTGTCATCAAGTCCCGTTGAACTCAATCATCCGCCTCTGAAACGCACGATTTTCGTGTTTGACATCCTACTGGGTCTTCATGTTACTCTGTGTTCATCTGATCATGCTTGAGAGCTGTAGATGTTTTTTTTAGGCCTCTTCACTGTGATAGTACGGATCCCATGTAATATTAAACATGGTCAGTTGTCATACTCTTAATTTTACTTGATCAAAGCTTCAAATTAAGTTGCTCTCTGCTGGTAGGCTTTGCTTTCAGTACGTGTTGTGATTGTGTGAAAGGGAACTTTCTAAAGCAATTAATTAGAATTGTCCCAGAATTTCCTAGCAAACAGGGCTGGAAAACAAGAATATAATGTAGTTCTAAAGATTTAGAATAGATATAAAGCTCACATTAACATTTTCACAGTTTGACTTCACACTTGGTCCTGTGTGTCTGTTCACATTAAGAATTTTTTACATGCGGTTTAAAAGTAATAATTTGTCTTTTTAAAATTGTCGTTTGCAGATCATACCAGTCTGATTTTTGTGAAGCTGGACTAATAGACTTAGCTAATGTGATTGTCTAAATTATTTTAGCAAGGATGCTTTAAATTGATCAAAAGTGACAGTAAAGACGTATGTAATGTTACAACAACAAATATATATATATATATATATATATATATATATATATATATATATATATATATATATATATATATATATATATATATATATATATATATATATATATATATATATATATATATATATTCTATTAATTGAAAAATCCTTAAAAAAATGATCATGGTTTCCATGAAAATATTAAGCTGCAAAGCTATTTTCATCATTGACAATAATGAGAGATGTTTCTTGAGCACCAAATCAGCATATTAGAATCATTTCTGAAGGATCACACTGAAGACTGGAGTAATGATGCTGAAAAATCAGCTTTGCCAACACAGGAATGAGTTACACTTTAAACTATATTAAATCAGAAAACATTTTTTATTATCGAAATAATATTTCACAATATTACTGTTTTTGCTGTATGTTAGTTCAAATAAAGACAGCCTTGGTGAGCATAAGAGACGTCTTTCAAAAACAAAATCTTTCTAACCCCAAACTTTTGAATGGAAATGTATGCACTGTTAATCAGACTACAATTGGTGGATTGGAGGTAATGCCTGACACGCATTTAATCCTTCAAATATTAAATGGCGTATTGTGTCATGTTGTACAGTGCATGTTAACATACTGACTGATGAACACATTGTGCCCGACAATGTTGGATCTTCTCCTAATCAACCTTTCATTCTCTCAAACAGAAGCATTCTGTCCAGTCCCCCGTCCATTGATTGGACTCGCCATAAGCCCCAAGAGGAAGCTTATTTGGGCCTGGCTGCAGCGTGTGGGTGTGTTAGAGAGCACAGGGTGGTCCTGTGGGCTAGAGAGGGCAGCTAACTGGAGTAAACAGGACTCAGCAGGCTTAGTGTTTGTGTTTACTCTGCTGGAGAGGAGGCCATTAGAGCAAACAGCCAGCGTTTCTTCACATGTTGCTGAAAATCACCCCAACCTTCATTCACTCCTGTTTGGCACTACTAACACCCAGCCAGTGTGCCCAGATGGCCCCGCTTTCCAGATCTCTCACTGTTTCTGCCCTCTCTCCCCTCCCTCCCTGCGCTGTGGCGTCATTAAAAGTGTCTGTGAGAGGAGGTGTAAAAAACGGGTGCCGAGATGGAGCAGAAAACAATTTAGTGGCATTTAAAGATAACGTCCTCCTCTTATTTACATGGCCTATCTAATCTAATCTAGGCTGTGTCTTCATTTTTAATTTGCACATTCAAGTGAGCTTCAGAGAGGAACCTAGGCTTAATTAGTTTAGTTATCTCCCCTCATGAATGGATAAAGTTCCCACACTGCTGGTGTTTCAGACAAAGCCTAATTGGATTTTGAGGCCAAAAACAAAAGGAGAAATAAAAGAAACGAGGGTTAGATAACAGAGGGGAAGACTGAATTGAGAAAGTGAAAGGGGAGTGAACTGTAGTCTCAGCTGAGGAGAGAGAAAATATGTGGTCGAGGTCCTCGTTTTAGGTCAAAGCCAATGTAGGAGGGTCTATGACATCTTTTAAAAGAATGAAAAAATATCCTTTAAAACGGTTTTGAATTTTTTTTTTTTACTTACATTTTTACATAAATCTTTTCAAATATATGGGAAATATTTACATTCACTGCATGACATTGTATGTCTGAACTCAATTTGTTATTTACCATTTTAATTTCCCCCCAAACTGCTTAATGGTTTTCTTTTCAAGAATTGTATTCTTTTAATTCTTCGATTTCTGAATTGCTTAAGTAAATGTAAAAAAATTAACATCTCATCATTTACAAAGGAACTCTCTGAGGCATATGAAGAGATGCACTCTAAATCACTGCTGCAGTTTTGTCTAAAGTTTATTAGTACATCAGCTTTCGATGTTTTCTGTGCTTTATATATAAATGAAACCTTTTGCATTTCAAATGACAGAATTTAGAACACCCCCTCAAGACCCCTTCAGGGGTTTCAGTGCAATTTGCCAGAAACTGCGCATTAGAATATAAAATCCAGGCCTCAAGAAAAGTAAGCCCACATTCGGTTTTAAATCTCAAGCAGTTTTTGCCAGTATCCCTTAATAAGACAGTTTCCTTAACTATAGCGAAAGTGTCAACATGTTTAAAAATCATCATTCTTAAAGAGACAACTGAGCCTGAGTAAATCAATTATTGAACATTACCCTTCATTGTGATATCTGATTCGAACAAGGTCAAGGGAATTATTAATAACCTTCTGTTCTCTTTCACAGGCACGTTTACAAATTAGCACTTCTCACAGGCCTGGGACCTGCTTTACGGAGCCGAGTTTTCTGAGCAGCCTGAAAGTGTGAAAGAGTTCCAGAGGGCAAAGCATTTGGAGAAGGATAGATAATGAGATTCTTTTGTTAATGCCATTGAACTCGATTCAATTAGTGAAAAGGGCCCATGTTTGTGATATAGCGTGCACAGTATACGTGTTTCTGTATGTAATTGACTTTGTAAGCCCTCAAGGAACAAACTTTTAGCAGTTTCAAACATTCAATGTTATCATCAAGCACAATGGAGAGCCAAGAATGTTTGTCTTTTTTCTCTTTGTTTTTTTTTTTTTTTTTCTTTAGCCAAGTGAGCTGTTTTGGGGCTGATCTTGTGTGTGCCTGTGTGATGTATAGATTAATTAAATAAGCATATTGATTCCTGTTCTGGCAACACAGAGTGTGGGGTTTTAATTAGTCCACGCTTGAGTGTGTTAAAATTCCTGTCTTATCTGTGTGGAACCAAGTGGAACTGAATGCATGAGGGTTGCTCATCAACTCAAAATCTCCAATAACCTTTTTTTGTTGTTTGTTTTTGTCTGACCCAAAACCCAAATTTTAAAGTATGTAAGTATATGAAACACTTCTAATACTCATTTTAAATGCATATATTTGTGCTTACTGCCACCCATATTATAGAAGAAAGGGAATCAGAAAATAGATGCGTAAATTTTTTTTTATTTATGCAGCCACGTAAAAACAAAATGTTTGACGACACTATATATGAAGAGTTCAGATGCAAAAGCCTCTAAGTGCCATCTGAAATTTGCTTCTAGAATGATCAAGCTCGTATATTTAAGTTCAATAATTTCACTTAAATGGCAATACAAATTACCTATTAATTGTCATTTAAGTGAAATTACTTAACTTAAATATACAAGCTTTATAAAAATGATCATTCTAGAAGAAATTTCAGATGGCACTTAGAGGCTTTTACATCTGAACTCTTCATATATATATATATATATATATATATATATATATATATATATATATATATATATATATATACACACATTTTAACATCAAATATAAACAAATGGAAGATGAATTTACTGAACTGCAAAAACCTAACGTCCAGATTGTGTTAAGGTATTTAATGTCTCAAATGTGTCTTGTTCCTACAGCTTGTGATTTAAAGGTTTTTTGGAAGCCCTTCGTCTCTCTCTTGGCAGCAGACAAGTGTGACGGCACATTTTTGTGCACATCCAAGAACCTTCTGTCCTGCCTACTGATACCTCGATCTGGTATACCTTAGCCATCTTGTTCTTCATAAATTTTTCACCATGCTGTGATCAAAGCTCACCCCTGTATTTGTGTTCTGTTGTAATGGCCAAGGATGTAACATGAAAATCTACTTAGAAAATTACGATCCATCTTATATCAGGCCTAGTGTTGACATGGCTTGTTTCTGTGTGGGTTTTTAACATGATTGATTTATTTTTTTAGACGGGCAGGAAGGTGCAGGAATGTTTTGTGCTGTAGGCGTTTCAGTGGGTGATCCGCATTCATATGCCGTGCACTTGTCTCAATATTGCAGCCTGCCCATGCGTGTGATCTCAAGACACTTTCACATTACTTCCGAAAACCTTCTTTTTAGCATTCCATCAAATAAAATTTAATAAAATAAAATACTCAGCAGAAATAAGTGTTTTCAATTCTTTCCCTATAGAGGCTGCAGTAGAAACATCCGTATATGATTGTGGAGTGGAGAAAAGCAGTGAGAGCGTCAAAAAATTAAGAAATGTCAATTTGACAGGTGAAAAGCACTGAATGGCAGCCAATCCCTGAGATTTTTTTAAAAAGTTTGCTTAAATTTTTCCCTAATTGTGCATTTATGATGATATTTATTGATTCATCAGAGGCTGAACTACACACTTTTTTGATGTATTTTATGGAGTTTCTACTATGCGAGTGCAATGTAGTGTTTTAAGAAAAGGGGGTTCTCTTTCTGTGTGGCCCAGCTATTATTCTTCCTGTTAGAGTGACTCAAGTAGACTTGCCTTGCTTGTCTTTCTGACATCGATTTCTCCTGCTGCCAACTGCTGAAGACCGTCTTACCAAGACTTAACTGCCTTTTATGTTCCTTAATCCTGGGCTATGTTAGCATAATGCTAATGTACTGTTTAGTCTTCATAGCTGCTCTGGAGGTCTTTGTGAGGTGGAGAGAGATACTTCCACCTGCAACATTGGACAAAAATATTTTGGGGACTTTGTTATGACTGCTGTTCACTATGACAGCGGTTGTGGGAGTTTAACAAAATAAAGCATTTAAAAAAAAAAAGAATGAAATGAAAAATAAAAAATGGTTCTGTTTTAACCTTCAAATGTCGAAATAAATTACAAAATGTATTTCAAGGTGCAAGAAAATCTATTTCCAGTCTTGAATAACAATAGAAATATTATATAAATATTACAATGTATTTTTAAAAATATAAATTTATCTTATTCAATAGTCAAATACCTGTATAAATATAAAGGAAATGTAATTAAAACTTATCAAAATATATATTTGTCTTAATATATTTTAAAATCTATACAGTTGTAATCAAAATTATTCAACCCCCTTTGCAAATCTGGTTTATTGGCAAAATTTACATTAACTTTTAGCTATTTGCAATGAACAAATCAAACAAAAGTAATAGAAATAGCTCAACACAACAAATATTTTAAGTAGTTTCCCCAAATTCAACTGAAAATGCAACTTTTATTGACTTCTGCAGTATCAAAATTATTCAACCCCCTGAGTCCCTCACAACAGCTCAAATCTGCAAAACATGATGCAACTAATCAGGGGCTTCATTATTGGACCAGGTGTGCTTGAGCTAGAACACATAATATATCTGAACTGGCTAATGTCATGTTTGATTGAATGTTAGAAATATGGCTAAGTCAAAAGAATTGTCCAAAAAGTTAAGAGAAGATATCATCGCTCTAGTTAAGAGAAGATATCATCGCTCTTCACAAACAAGAAACAGGATAAAAAAGACAGCAAAGACTTTAAATGTTCCTAGAGACACCATTGGAAGCATAATTCACAAGTTCAAAGTTAAAGGAACAGTGGTTACACTACCTGGACAGGGCAGAAAAAGAAAGCTATCAAAGGCTGCAACCAGATTTCTGAGAAGGCAGATTCAGAAAAACTCTTGAGTGACTGCAAAAGACCTGCAGCAAGACTTGTTGGCAACAGGCACTGAGGTTTCAGCTTGCACAGTAAGGCACGTGCTAAACGTATGCGGTTTCCATGCTAGAACTCCAAGACGTACAACACTACTGACCAAAAAGCACAAGTAAAGTGCTTCAAATCATTTAAATAAGCCACAAAAGTTTTGGGATTCTGTTCTGTGGAGCAATGAAACAAATTGGAACTTTTCCGCCCTGTGGATCAGCGGTCTGGAGGAAGAAGAATGACTCATATGCTGAAAAAACACTCTGCCTATAAGTTAAGCATGATGGTGGCTCGGTGATGTTTTGGGGCTGCATTGCATCCTCTGGCACTGGAAACCTGCAGCATGTGGAAGGTAAGATTGATTCATTTTTGTATATCAGGAAACCTAGGAGAAAACGTTGTGCCGTCAGTGAGGAAACTGAAGCTTGGGCGTCATCAGACCTTCCAACAGGACAATAATCCCAAGCATACCTCAAATTCCACCAAGGCTTGGTTGCAGAAGAAGTCCTGGAAGATTCTACAGTGGCCATCACAGTCAACCGACTTGAACCCCATAGAAAATCTCTGGTGGGATTTGAAGAAGGCGGTTGCAGCACACAAACCTGAGAATATTACTGAACTGGAGGTCATTGATCATGAGGAATGGGCTAAGATTCCTCAGAAGCCGCTGTCTGGTTATACATCTCGTTTGCAGCAGGTCATAACAGCAATAGGGTGTTCTACTAAGTACTAAAGATGCTTGCCATGAAGGGGTTGAATGATTTTGAGACTGCATTAGAAGTCATTAAAAGTAGCATTTTCAGTTGAATTTGGGGAAACCACTTGAAACATTTGTTGTGTTGAGCAATTTCAATTACTTTAGTTTGTTTTGTTCATTGCAAAGAGCTGAAATTCTGTACATTTTGCCAATAAACCTGATTTGCAATGGGAGTTGAATAACTCTGATTACAGCTATTAGCCAAATAGTTTTGAATGTTTTAATTTATTTTTTAAATATACAAAAAGTTTTGGGTCAGTAAAAATAAAAAAAATACTACTTTTATTCAACAAGGATGCATTCAATTTGAGTGACAGCTTTATTTCTTTATTTTGCTATGTGGGTGAAGACATGGAATATAGTGCATGAGTCGTATGGATATTCTTTCGACCAGTAAAACTTCCCAATTTGTATGCCATGGAAAAAAGAAATCAGATGGGTTTGAACAACGTTAAGGGGAATAAATTATTTTGGCTGAAGTATTACATTTAAAACTCTGAATACAACAATGAGCACTCTCTTGTCATATTTGATTGACAAGGCCTACCCAGATGGGTGTGTTAGCGTATCCAAGAGGTCAGTGTTTAATTGCGTTATTTTAAAGCTTCCGCCACCCACTACTACTAAAGAGACACAATGACCACCCTGTCACGTCTGCTACTCCAAACACACACTCATCTAAATTGCATTAGAGAGTTCACTGAAAATAAGCACCCTTTCTATTCATTGATGCCCATTGTCTCTTGACTTTGGTTTAGACTCACATGATGCTTCTCAGTGGTTGAGTGATCAGGAATAGACTTTTCTCCCAGAAAACCTCTCAAAAAGCTTTTTAATTACGACAAGCCGTGTTGGCATCCACACATCCTGAACTACCCATCCCAATGTCTTCACTTCAACCTTCAGAATGTCCCTATAATGACCCGTGTGGTATGTCTTTCTTTCTTTCTCATTTTATCTCCACAGTGGCTTTTTGTTTTGTCCTTTCGAATAGCCTGTGCCAAGCTTTTGCTCATTAGAGAGTTTGGTGAAGTGTGGCAGGGTCCATTCAAGCCCTCCAGCTGTAGAGTCTTTCACCTATTCCCTGAAAGAATTTAAGGTTGCTCTGCTGGTCGGTCTGTTTATCCGGCAGACACTGGAGGGACAAACAGAGACCTCTTCCCATTCTCCCCACGGCTCCAGTCCCAGTCGCACCTGTTCGGCGTGCTATGTCCACGCAAAAAGCCAACTCATTAGAGACAGAGGCCATTGTGGGGCATCTTTTAGGAGGAGGTGAAGTGGAAAGGTCCAGACTGCTGTGGGCAGCAGGAACCCGAACCCCCATTCTGCGCTTGCACAGAGGAGCAGGCGTGACCCAGAGCCAGGACAGTTATTAATCGCTGCCGCAACCTGTGCTAATTGCTGTGTTATTTACTGCACTGTTGCTCCTGCACTTTTGCACAATGATCTTTTATGTGGTGAAATTGTGGCTTTGTGAGGGTTTGACTGATGCAGCTGTGAATGGAGGCCTGATTCCTTTTTATTTTGGCTATTTTGAGCATGTACATGGTATACTAAAGATCCAGTCAGCCTCGATTGTGTAGGCTATATCAATTGTCATTGAAAAAGTGACCCAGGGATTGTTGGAACTAACTGGATTAAGCCTCGTTGCCTTTGCTATTCTGTACAGGTCACGCTTCATGCGTGGCATTACGGCAATGCTGTGTGTCATTCTGGGTCGCTTTTACCCGCTCCCTTGACCCCCTGAACTCCCTTCAGGGACGGACCCCCGAGCAAACTGACCCTCTTTGGTCAGCACTGGCCAGGTGGCTCCTGACAAGTTCTGACAAAAACAGGAAGCATACCTCTGGACATGGCAAGCCCCAGAGGGGCTGTCTGATTGGCTGCTGACTCAGCGCTGCTGCCCAGGAAGTCCTGACCCAGGAAGTGTCCAGGGACTTGGACAAGATGGCTGAATAAATAATGTGTGTGAAAGCAATGTTAGAAGCAATGAATCAACAGGTCTGGTCGATACCCAGACTTGTGGGAGATATTCTGCTATTAATTCTAATCTTAGGTTTCTGATGTCAAAACAAGTTTATTTCATGCCACATATACCATCATTTTTCTGTACAAAAATGTTTTGTAAAATAGTTATTGTTGTATACAGTATTCAAAAGTTTGGGGTAAGACTCTTTTTAAAAGAAATTCATATTTTTCACAGCAAGGAAGCACTGATCAAAAGTGACAGCAAAGAATTTTTCATTGTTACAAATATTTCATGTTTCAAATAAATGCTGTTCTTTTGAAACTTCTATTCATCAAAATGTATCACTTAGGCAGCACATTGATAATAAAAAAATAGAAACAGACATATTTTGATACCTTGGTACATCGTGTAATCAATGCTGATGGAAAATACACCGATCTTACAGCGCAGAAGAGACACAAAAGATTACATTTGGAAATAAGCAAACATATTTTGAAACTTCTATTCATCAAAATGTATCACTTATGCAGCACATTGATAATAAAAAAATAGAAACAGACATATTTTGATACCTTGCTACATCGTGTAATCAATGCTGATGGAAAATTCACCGATCTTACAGCACAGAAGAGACACAAAAGATTACATTTGGAAATAAGCAAACATATCAGAGCATATAGAAGAATATATGTAAATGATAAAAGGAATCAATAACATGTAAAAAATAATCATGTAACATAAGGCATAAAAAGTACCTCAAAAAAGATTAATAAGATTCATAAAGATGAGAAATTAATAAAATGAATAAGACCAATAAAATTTTTGCAACACACACACACACACACACACACACACACACACACACACACACACACACACACACACACACACACACACTATATAATGTATATAAAAGTATATGTGTGTGCACTCTAATCAATCAATACAAGGGCATGTTATAATTGACTACTGCTTAACATATTCACCAATGTCTATTCATATTCTCTTTAAACAATGCACTTGATGCCATTCATATTTTTTTCTTTTTCTTTTTGCAATGTAAATGTGTTGTTAGAGCCTCTTAGAAAGAGAACCTCTGCCTCCTGTGGAGTTTGTGTGTGTGTGTGTGTGTGTGTGTGTGTGTGTGTGTGTGTGTGTGTGTGTGTGTGTGTGTGTGTTTTTCTTTCTGCCTGTGTGTGCTGTGGTCAGGACTGTGGTTTAAAGTGGAGTTTGTAGGTTTGGCAGATGAGATGGCTACAGAAGGAAGGCACTGCGGTGTGAGGTGGTAAGGCCGAGGGTTGAGAGCAAGATTACCTACACTTCTCTGAGGGAGAGAAAGCCCAGTTCAAAGATGCAAAGGTCATTGTCTTCCACCTCTCTCATTCCATTCCCACCCTCAAAACCTCTCTTGCCATCTTCTACTTCTCTTTCTACTTCTACCCTTTCACAGAAAGTGACACCTGCTGAGCATATTGGACCCCGTTGCACAAATTTATGTTGATGTCAGCAATGAAAACATCACCACATCTCCAAATATTTGTAGAACAGCGGTCCGTCCATTTTCTCTCTTTCTTTTACACCTCTCTTTTTCCCACTTTCTCATTCTCTACCCTCTCTTCCTCCTTTATTTTGTTTTTTATTGATTTATTTTTCCAAAGCCCCAGCCTGGGACGATGCGGCTTTCACACATGATGTGAAATGTTGTTTCTGCAGAGATTATTAACACACGTTTGTAAAGTCTTTTCTCTGGGTGGGATCTGAGCTGGAGGGCGGGATAAACATGTATTCCTCTATTTTACATCTGTTTGTTTTTACAGGACTAAATATGTGTGTAAAACCAAAAAAGACAAGATTTCGATGTGAGCACACCAAGTGGCTACCACCAAAGTTACTATCTAAAGTTAAACGGAAATGTCCTTAAAATAAAACATTTAAATGCAATATTATTCACAATCAGGATTGACCTAACACACATGTAGGCCTACTGCCGCCGCCTATAGCCGCCACCTTTGGGAGGTAGGTAATTTATCATTCCAACTAGTGTTGTCAAAAGTATGTACCAAGTCAGAACTGAAATTAAAAAAATGTGACGATAAGCATTTCCCTCTAGCATTTTGAGCGCTCAAAAATGTAGTACTATTATCAAAGATGGTGAAGTCCATTAAACTGAAAAGTCTAATCATTTTTGACATGACAGAGTCCAATTGAGCCGCAAGTTCAAAATCTTCTTTTTATGGACCTAAGCTTTGATGTGAACAGGCCCTAGCTGGACGCATTTAACCGTTGCACTCGCCTCTTAAGTCCTTCGCAGCGTCTCGCGCATGACACGTCATTTGAGTCGCGGAAAGACCACAAAACTGACGGGAACCGCTCCGGCGGAGAACAGTGACTGGATCAAGAACTTTCAGATGATACACAGCGCATAACTCCGTCGCTGTAAGTTACCGAAAGCAAAACCACACACAAAACACCTTAGCAGAGCGGCTCTCTCACACTGTATGACGTGACAGACAACTAGGCCTAACTGTCCAGTGCGGAAACTGCGGTTCCGTTCACACCAAGCGGCAACCTCCCCGTCTCTCTCTTGAAACCAACACGGAAGTGAGTTAAACTGCAATTCATTGACTGGCCGCTTGGCCTGGCTGCAGAAGTGAGTCAAATCTGTATCTCCCCCATGTTAAAATTACCAACTTTACAGCAGAAAAAAATATGTTTACAGCCTGGATCTCTATGTGGCTTTGGTCTATACAGCTAATTTTGCCCTTCATAACAACTGTGAGGGGGGTGAATTATTTTATAACTCGTCCGTTTAGTTGATTAATATTTAAATTTAAGGGTGTGGCCAGTGGCCACTTGAGTGACAGATGGATTGCCGCTGTCAGTGCTAGCCGTTTGTCTGCTGTTACTAGCCGTCACTTCACCTCAGCAAATGTTAGCTGCTGAACTTGCCATCTCTGCAGTGTTTGTGCTTTTTTTCGGGATTATTTCATACAATTTAATACTTGGGTACAAAGCCCACGTCTTTGGATTCCGTCGTTATCGTTCGAGAGAACAACCAGCGCTGTATTTCAGTTGTTTTCCTCTGTGAACATGCATTAATGGATGTCTGACAATTTCGTTGCTTTTTGGGGTTTTCAAATTTAAAACGTCAATAAATGCTCGTTCGTTCTGCTCTCACGGAACAGATGGATTATAATATGCTTATGTACCGTCAGATGAAATCATGCAGGCGTCGGCGCTTTCTCCGTCCGTGCAATAAATGCACATGAATGAGCGCGGATTTTCTAGCGCATCTACTTGCACTTCAAAGGCAATATATCTATGGTTTAACCCATTTGAGAGACGGCCAAAATCAGAATTTAAAATGGACTGAATAAGCTCTCTACGAACTTGAGCAATGCCGCGCTGACGGACCATGAAATAGTGACTGACATGTGCACATAAATCACTGTCACACACAAACACTCTCGAAGTAATACACAGTCTCACTTGTAGCCATGTCTTTTAACTATTATAAAATTTCGAAGGGCAAAAATAGGAACGTTTAATTGGCTTTACATCATCAGCTAACTCGATCACTTCGAGCTAGGTGATTTCAGATAGCCAGGCCAGGCTCCTCAGCTCCACTCACGCCCCGCCTGTTTGCCTATTTTCTGTTATCCGGGAGTGACGCAAGGCCAATGGCGACGGCCGGCTCCGCCCACTTTAGGCTTCAAAAATGCTCTTCAGAAACCTACGGGTGACGTCACGGACACTACGTCCATATTTTTTTACAGTCAATGGTTCACACGCGAATTTTCCGAGAATGCGATTGTGAGTCCTGGAAATTTACGAGTTCGGTTTATGGAATGCGGTTCTCACTCCCTTAAATAACGGTGCTGTATGTGAGCGTAACCGTATTACAAATCATTAAAATGGGTAGCATGATAGCATATCAGTCTGAATCGGTTCGCAATTCACTGTATCATTCTGGCGAGCAGCACACTCATGTGCAGCATGTTGTCGAGCGGCTTCTCTTCTCAATAGATGACGAAATGAGTTAGGCTACTTTATGACTCAAAGAACAAAAATAATGGAACAATGTAAACCAAACCTGCAAAATCAATGTTCTCAATGCTCGAGTTCATGTGTAGAGCCTCTGGTGATAGCCTACTTGGAGCAAAGTTTCATGTTGTGTTGAGCCGCCTTAGTGTAGGCTAAAAATAGTGATTTTGATGCTATCATAGTCTGCCCCTTGCACTCCCATTCAAATTTGACCGAAACCGAATGGTCAATCTTAAAAGTGGCGTTTCCATCCTAATTATGCTTCAGCTTTTAAACGAAAGTTTGCCTCGGGTAGATTCAGCCAAACGTACAAATTCTACGAGATGGCTAATTCGTACGAATTCATACGACCTCACTCGTACGGATAAGTAAGATTTTTGCAAAATCGTACATATTTTACGAATTGCCCAATTCGTATGAATTCATATGAATGACCTGACCCCGCCCCTAAACCTACCCATCACGTGGGTTTAGAGTGAGGTCGTACGAATTAGCCACCTTTTTATCATTCGTTCGAATTGGTCGTGAGATAGTGTAGCCATGAAAGTGCGTATCAATAGAGCTGGTAAGTCCCGCCCCTTCCGTTAAACCCCGCTGGACCTCAAAGTTGAAAAACCGTCAATGCAAGTGAATGGGAGAAAATAATTATTTTCTGGTCCCGTTTGAATTGTGCCATGAATGTGAACATATGTTGTCTGTGAATTTTTTATATAACTTTTCATGTTACGAGTTTGACAGTATATGGTATGATTCTTCGGCTAGCAGTTGTGGAAGAGACATAACGAGAAAGACTACATGTCGCCTAGTGACGTCACCCCATAAACTTGACTTACCCGTGGTTTTCACCAACTTCAACGATTTTGTCCTCTCCCTGAAAAAAGTCGGTGAAGTGCACCAAATACACAGCCATGTTTAGCGGGATCCGTGAGCTAGTCCGTGTGTTAGTGGTGTTGACGTTTCAAACGCGTCGAGAGTTGTAGTCCACAAAGTGCTCTCACACAAAGTCTACCCGTATCAAACTTCTACCCGCTAAATTGTATCATTCTTTACACGAAAAGTTATATAAAAAATTCACAGACAACATATGTTCACATTCATGGCAGAGCTGGTATAGAGCTGGTAAGTCCCGCCCCTTCCGTAAAACCCCGCTGGACCTCAAAGTTCAAAAACCGTCAATGCAAGTGAATGGGAGAAAATAATTATTTTCTGGTCCCGTTTGAATTGTGCCATGAATGTGAACATATGTTGTCTGTGAATTTTTTATATAACTTTTCGTGTAAAGAATGATACAATTTAGCGGGTAGAAGTTTGATACGGTTAGACTTTGTGTGAGAGCACTTTGTGGACTACAACTCTCGACGCGTTTGAAACGTCAACACCACTAGCACACGGACTAGCTCACGGATCCCGCTAAACATGGCTGTGTCTTTGATAAACTTCACCGCCTTCTTTCAGGGAGAGGACAAAGTCGTTGAGGTTGGCGAAAAACACGGGTAAGTCAACTTTATGGGGTGACGTCACTAGGCGACATGTAGTCTTTCTCGTTATGTCTCTTCCACAACTGCTAGCTGAAGAATCATACCATATACTGTCAAACTCGTAGCATGGAGAGTTATATAAAAAATTCACAGACAACATATGTTCAATTCATGGCACAATTCAAACGGGATCAGAAAATAATTATTTTCTCCCATTCACTTGCATTGACGGTTTTTCAACTTTGAGGTCCAGCGGGGTTTTACGGAAGGGGCGGGACGACCCTTTTACAGTTGGTAAACACGGTGACGTATTTGTGTGGGCGGAGCTTAGCTGGAGGCAGAAAGATCCCTCTGGCCGCTTCACTAACGCTAGTTTGCCAGTTTTGTTAGCTTGTTTTTTAACAATGACTGGAGAAAATCCGATTTTGTCTTAATGTGCAAGGTCACTCACTGTCCAGGACGCCGATTGTTATTTGCAAAAGTTAATTTTAACGGACGGAACCAGATGACCATACACGCTCAGTCAATGGACGAACTAACAGGATTAACGTTAACGCTCCCTCCGGTTGAGTGGCCTGACTTCTACACCGACCCGATAGAGAAACCGAGGGTAAAGAGAAACTGAGGACATAGAAATATATTTAGATGCTTATAATATAACTATGTGCTGAATGGTCATGTAAAGACTTGTGTGGTTCAATCCGCAGTTCTGCCTAGCCAGCGCCAAGACGACAATGTAAAGAGCAAGCGGCAACCTCCCCATCTCTCTCTTGAAACCAACACGGAAGTGAGTTAAACTGCAATTCATTGACTGGCCGCGTGGCCTGGCTGCAGAAGTGAGTCAAATCTGTATCTCCCTCATGTTAAAATTACCAACTTTACAGCAGAAAAAAATATGTTTACAGCCTGGATCTCTATGTGGCTTTGGTCTATACAGCTAATTTTGCCCTTCATAACAACTGTGAGGGGGGTGAATTATTTTATAACTCGTCCGTTTAGTTGATTAATATTTAAATTTAAGGGTGTGGCCAGTGGCACTTGAGTGACAGATGGATTGCCGCTGTCAGTGCTAGCCGTTTGTCTGCTGTTACTAGCCGTCACTTCACCTCAGCAAATGTTAGCTGCTGAACTTGCCATCTCTGCAGTGTTTGTGCTTTTTTTCGGGATTATTTCATACAATTTAATACTTGGGTACAAAGCCCACGTCTTTGGATTCCGTCGTTATCGTTCGAGAGAACAACCAGCGCTGTATTTCAGTTGTTTTCCTCTGTGAACATGCACTAATGGATGTCTGACAATTTCGTTGCTTTTTGGGGTTTTCAAATTTAAAACGTCAATAAATGCTCGTTCGTTCTGCTCTCACGGAACAGATGGATTATAATATGCTTATGTACCGTCAGATGAAATCATGCAGGCGTCGGCGCTTTCTCCGTCCGTGCAATAAATGCACATGTATGAGCGCGGATTTTCTAGCGCATTTACTTGCACTTCAAAGGCAATATATCTATGTTTAACGGTTTAACCCATTTGAGAGGCGGCCAAAATCAGAATTTAAAATGGACTGAATAAGCTCTCTACGAACTTGAGCAATGCCGCGCTGACGGACCATGAAAGAGTGACGGACATGTATACACATAAATCACTGTCACACACAAACACTCTCAAAGTAATACACAGTCTCAATTGTAGCCATGTCTTTTAACTATTATAATATTTCGAAGGGCAAAAATAGGAACGTTTAATTGGCTTTACATCATCAGCTAACTCGATCACGTCGAGCTAGGTGATTTCAGATAGCCAGGCGGCCAGGCTCCTCAGCTCCACTCACGCCCCCCCGCCTCTTTGCCCATTTTCTGTTATCCGGGAGTGACCCAAGGCCAAGATGGCGACGGCCGGCTCCGCCCACTTTAGGCTTCAAAAATGCTCTTCAGAAACCTACGGTTGACGTCACGGACACTACGTCCATATTTTTTTACAGTCTATGGTAAAGAGTGACACTACGGTGCAATTTTAATGATATGAATATTTTCTAGAAATAAAAATTCCAGATACAGCATACTCATTTTCATTGATTCTTGCACCCAAGAACACAACAAGATGACATTTAAAAATAAAAAGAATAATTTAAGCTCTTTATTATGTCGCCGAATCTGTGCTGGTTTGTATTGGCCGCCTCCAGTTTTCCGTTTGTTTTGCCTCCAGCTAGCGCCGTGACGTAACTGTGACGTCGGCGCAAAAGGGGTCTATAGCACGAATTATATTTCTTGTATCATTTATACGCCAAAATGTGTTTTTGTGTACATAAGATACGCAGTTTTCGCGTGCATATGATACACACTTTATGGCGTGTAATATGCACGCACTCCTCACCCCTAATCCTACCCAAGGGGTTTACAGTGCGTGTCATTTGAACGTGAAAACTCTTTTTGGCGTATAAATGATACGAGAAATATCATTCGTGGTATATTACGCACTTTAATTAGATTGTGTTGCAAAAAGACCATAGGTTGCATTTTGGTGAGAATTACGCTTTAACAGAACACCCGACCCGATAGTCGACAGAAACACAAATTTTAGTCCGTATGGCTACCCGACCCGATATTTGTGGGTCCTGATAATGCCAAATGTCCTATGTTACCAGTAAAAAGTGGCCTACATTATTTTAAATGTATCTAGTCAGTGACAGAGTGCAGACATTTTATTCTGGTGTCACCATTGTCCTGTGCATTTCGTTACCATACCAGCACCAAGTCCAAGCCTATTACACCCATAATGTAATATCAGATTTTGCATTTTAATTAACAGTACATTTTTTGTTAACCTTTTACCATGTCTTGGAGTATCTCAATAGTATCGTATCTTGAGTATCGTGATATATCGAATCGTGACATAAGGGTATCGTTACACCCCTAAAATATATAGGCCTATATATTTTATACCAGTTTTGTACCAGATATTCTTGAGGGCAGTGATGGGTCAAAAGCTGTGACATGTTCAAATACTCTCTAAACATAGTCTTTTGTTGTGTTTTGTGTTTAGATTTTCCCTGTGAAAACATTATCGGCCATCTCGCCTGTACCGTTGACTCGTGGGGAACGACAGTGGTCAAAGGTGTGGTTAACGGCTTAGCTCGTCGTCCCAAGCGCTCGGTCACACACTCTTCAAAGTGGCATCGCCTGAAGGGCACTGATAACACACATCCTGTGCTCCTATTGGCTGATGTCCAGAGAGCTGGCAATCTCACACGGAAGAATCTGTACATTAGAGGAAAGGTAGGTTAGGCTGGAATGTGAAGGGGTTTTAAGGTATTAGAGGGAAAGCCAGGATGGTATGCATTTTCCCGGCCTGTTGTGGATGACCTTTCCCTCTGCCCGGTGCTTTTGTGAAGGATCAGCATTTTTGGTTCATGTGAATCCCCTTTAGCTTTGAAGGGGAGGGGCACAGCAGGGGGACGCTAAAGAGCCCTGAATTTGTGTGTGCGCGCATATGTGTGTTTCAGTATGTTTCAAGTGTGGTGTGCATTTGGACCATTTAAGATCTAATGTAATCCATGATGGTGGTTGGAAGAGGAAATATGTAATCATATTTGTGAGATAGCTTTGGCACGTGAAGGGAAGGCTTGAATCGTGGGTTTCTGCACCCCCAGCAGAGTTCACACTTAAGCAGTGTAGGGTTTGGACCAGCGCCATGCCTGCAGGGTTGGTACGGCTGGCCTCTCCCCAGCCCTCTTTTCCTTTCTTTTTCTCAGTCTCTCTTGCTCCACCAGAGGAATGTCCAACTCACTGTAGAAAGGAGTGCAGAAAGAGACAATGCCGAGAGATCTGGTTAATAAAGCTCGACTTCTTCATTCACACATCAAGCAATAAATACTACAGTGTTGTATTCCAAGCTACATTTCTAATTGAAAGTAGTTATGCTACAGTCAAGAGACATTTCTGATGCTTTTTGAAGTAAATTGATGCTATTTAAGTTGGCAGTGTACCTTTAAATTTAGCCTATACTGTGTGATACTATTTATTTTTACAATCAGAGCAGTATTTATCTGTTTTAGGATTTTTTTGTTTTTGTTTTGTATTATATTACAAATGTACACTGCCATTCCAAAGTTTGGGGTCAGTATTATTTGTTTTAAAGAAATTAATACTTTTATTCACATGGATGCATTAAATTGATCAAAAGTGACAGTAGAGACTTTTGCATTGTTGCAATTTTTTTTAAATAAATGCTTTTCTTTTGATTTTATTAATCAAAGATTAATATTTAGAAAAAATGGTGTTGAATCACATCAGACTCTAAACTTTTGATCGGTAGTGTAGATGCACTAATAATAATTGCAATAGAAAAACTAATAATTGATTATGACTAATAAAAAATAAATAAAACTAATTTTTTTTACGCAAGTCAAAAATATATTGACAAACAGTACTATTAACTATTTACTAGTTTTAAAATTGCTGCAAAGAGACTTTTGTCCTGGGAAAACAACAGTTTTGTCTGAATGAACCAAATCAGTCAAATTACTCAGGCATTCAATGCTAATATGACAGAGGGAGAAAGAGGATAATAGGAGATTGATTAATTGTTGCTTTAGAATATTTGACTGTATTAAAAAAAGCTGTAATTTTTCACATTGCAATGCTACTGGATGTATAATGTAGCTTTGTTACTGTAAAATGTACATTATTTTGAAAACGGCTAAATTGTAATGCTACTAGGAATTCACTTACTCCCTAACTCTGAAAAAGTATAGACTGCTGCTTTTTTACCAATAGACTAATGCAAAAATGTTAACAAATATTATTTTCTCTTTTTCAAAGTTTTATTGATTGTTTCAAAAATATTCTGTCTGCACTTGTAAAATATTTAACCGTTTTGACTTGTTTACACATTTCTGGATTTATTTTCTCTTTAAGGAAACAAGAGCATAGATTTTATTGATCAAGCCAAATGAAAACAAACTTTGGTAGCAAAAGTAAATTCAAGTCAGCAGTCAGTGAAGTGCTCCTGAGTGCCTGGTAAAGACTTTGGCTGGCATAGGCATGGCTCATCAGCACAGATGAGGTGGGATATGGAGCTGGATCTAGTGAAACTCATTATGGGTGTCCTACAGTAACAGTCTAAGTGGAGCGACAGCGATTTCCACTCAAAGCTTTCTGTAGTCACACTTTAACACTTTCATTTTAGAATTTTTAAATCCTGAGATTTTGAGAGTACTGAGGAGCTAGATCGCTTTTAGCTTTATATGGAAGTAGCAGTATTTTATAATCGATACAAAACACATAGTCCGTGTCAGATCTTGATTTTTGGACTCTGGTAACTCTAGCTGCTGGGTTTTGAACCAACTGAGCCTTGTTTATGGAGGCTGCTGGATTCTGAATACATATTGTTTAGAATAATTTAAGTCTAGTGGGTTTAGGGTAGAGCTGCCTGAGTAATCATGAAAAGATCATGATCTCGATTCAAACAGTCACGCGATCTCATTCCTAAATGACAACGATTTGGCTGTCCTTTAAAGGGGTCATATAATGGTACATGCACTTTTACAAGTTGATAGTACTGAAGTGTGTGTTGGCAGTGCCTGTACACAACCATCCTATCATGATAAAAATCCATCCAGTGGTTTTGTTTTAATCTCCTTATATGTTTGACCCTCTCTGAAATCAAGCCGTTCGATATTGTGACGTCATAATATCCAACGCCCCTCCCGCGATTGTGATTGACAGCCGTGTTTCAACACAAGACCCGCCCTGAGCGAGCTGTGACAGCCTTTGTCATAGTAGTCCGCCATTGTTGATATGCTGGAGCAGAATGGCGTCTAAGCGATTGTGGTGTTCAGTTCATGTAATAAGGAACACAGCAGTCATTTGGATGTTCCTAAATCCGAGCGGTTGAAGATGCAGTGGCTGAGTTTTGTTTTTGAAGCGATATGCCCAAAGGATTGACGCAGGGATTCCCTCACGGGGATTCCCCACGATCGTCTGCACTTTCCTGTTTGCGTGAATCATTTCACACCAGACAGCTTTACAAACGAGAAAAAACGGATCGGTACCAACGTGTTCCTGCTGAACCTCCAGAAGATGTGAGTGTAATGTTTTATTAACCTTTATATTAGTATTTACATTAATCTTTGCGAAATTTGCAAACCTTGTTGCACGCTTCACAATGAATGCATCTAAGGTTTACACTCAGGGTACATTACATCATGTTTTCTATGTACGACGATCTCAATATAATTCATAATCCCACGTTTATAATGATCAAAGCGTGGTTATTGTGTTAGAAACGGTGTCCGCACAGAACAGAGGGGCGGGGTGAGCAAAGCTCATTATCATTTAAAGACACATGCACTGAAACGGCGTGCTGAAAACAGAGCTGTTTTTGACCAGGTAAAATTAGTGTTTTCTTACAATACTAATGAGAATTTTTAATTAAAGTATATTACAAACTTTTAATTTAGACCCTAAAGAATCATATTAGCTTGTACAAAAATGGCATTATATGACCCCTTTAAACTTTGCCAAAATCACAGAAGAGCTTTCAAATCTGTGTTGGCGCTGCCACCAATCCAGAGAAAGCAGTTATATAGGTATGAAACGGCTTCACAAACAGTCTTTTCAACCACACAGTATCATTATTTCTGTGGTACAAATATTCTAAATATCACAGAAGTACTGGGATAAAAGGGTTAGAATGAAAAAGCAAATCCTTTTGTAAGTAACTCTGCGTTTCAAATATGCCACTAGGTCTTGACAGGTGACTTAAAAATGTATGCCATTGAATCATTCATTCAAGAAATTTGCTCAAATTTTTATACATTCAGAACTAAAACAAATATTTATGAATGAGTCATTGAATCAGTCATTCAAACCGATTTTTATTTTATTTTTTATTATTCATTCAAATTAAATGTTACATTTGAAATAGACTGCAGCAATTAACATTTTGTCATAAACTCTTTTAAGTTAGGCCTACATGTTACATGTTATTTTAAGTGGTCTCTTGTCTGTTCAGAATCGTGGGAGAATCATTATCTCTATTTGAAAAAAAAAAAAAAAAAAAAAAGAAAAATATGTGATTCTCAATTTACCCAGAATCGTGCAGCTTTAGTGTTAGTTTAGCAATCTTACAAGAGAATATCTAGTTCAACTGAAGTGTGATTGTTGATCTATCAACTGCATGTGTTGAACCTTTTTTATAGTAGCCTATGTCAAATGTTGCAGAATATGCAGACCTGATAACTTTCAGGTCCAGCTTGTCACTCCAGTATATTTGTACGCTAAGCGTTAGAGATAGAACTGATGAATAGTTAAAGGAGCTTTGTCTATATTTACTGTTGTTTGGTAAATTTTCACAGGGGAAATCATGTAATCCAGGCGATTGGGAATTGACCCTTTGCAGGGAGTTTGATTGACAGGCGATCGGACCAATCATAATCCGTCATCCTCATCCGCCATTTTTGTCCGACAAAGCAGTCAGGAGGGTTAGTAGTAGATTAACGTTAGAGGATTTGAAATTGAAAAACGGTGTGTACTGACGTCTTTCTGCGGTTAAAACATCCTTATTTTCTTTCATGTTTATTTGATGCTATAAATTAACTGGAAGGAAGAGATGATCGGTTCACGAGCAGGCTCCACAGCGATCTGTCAGAAACATAAAACGGTATTTATAGTTTAAATTTCTTTAAAAAATGACCAAATTTAAAAGTTGAGACTTTTTCATATCAAAAGTAACCTAGTCTGTCCCATCTATCAGCGCGTTGTCAGTGTCCTCTTTGCTCCGCGATGTATTTTTCACTGCTTGAGAACATGGTGTGGCATGAGAGCGACATGGCTTGTCGGACATAGCAACAGGCCTAACTAAGGGAGTGGGTTTTTGCGACCGGTCAATTGCACATGAGTGCGAAAGATTCACCCACTCAGCCCTTTTCTCATATCTCATTAATGTCCAGTAATGTTCGGATTCGTGTCTCTAAATTTTTACTCTTCAGTCTTCACCATCATCGAAGCTATAATCACTTCATGTAAAGCCTTCTCTGCTGAAAGATGAAAATCAGCTAAACTTGTTGAGCTCAAAGCAAATGAGCAGCTGAAAGGAAGACATGACTCACCACAGATGTTTGTGAACGACTGCATTTATAATCCTTAACAGGTGAGTTTGAAATCGACTCTGTTACAGTTTATGTAAAATTGGATGTATGGAATAAATTTCTAAATAAAATGTATTGAATAAAAGATAAATGCAGCTTAGCAAGGTCAAAACACAAACTCGTGCTACACATTCAACAACATTAAGAATAAGTCAAATGTGTTTAATTTTCAAATTTCCTTTATTTTTCCATTTTCATTCAATTACCATTTTAAAACCTTTACAGTTGTTGCTCTCAAAACAAAAAAAAAACTACAATAGTGCACAAAGCATGTCTTGTACACCCACCCCCTGTAACCATGGCAATGATCACAGTTTTCCTTATTCAAGTCTGTGTCATTGCAATTTGACAAGTACATGTCTGTCATTGTTCCTTGACATATTCATGGGAATTTTAAACCCTGTGATTACATTTTTTCCAAACTGTACATGAGCGGGAGAGATATAGTCGATAAATCTTACTTATGAATTTCAGATGGCCATTTTGATCATTTCTTTTCCTGAATAGCTCTGACAGGCTGAATGAAAGAGAAATGAAAGGCAAGAAATGCGAGGGGAGTAGTAACCATGTAGGTTTAATTTGAACATTTGTCAAACCCTGTGTGTAATAACTCACTTGTATCACACTAAAGTAGATATTTGCTTGAAACTTAAAGAGTCTCGAGAAGCCAGCCAGGTTACCCAGTTATATTTTTCTGTTGATATGAAAAATAGTGTACATTTAGCAATATAGCGGGTGAATTATGTATATGATATATTACGATGTTATGATGAACTATATGCCTTTCTCCACTGACATTCTAAGTTGTTCAAAGCGTTTCTAAGTATACTGAGTTTAAGAAGGCAGCTTTCTGACTCTGAGATGACAAACGGGAACATGGTTTGTGTAACATTACCAACACATCAGCTGTTTGATAACACAGTCTAGCAAAAGGCTAATCATATTAATTAGCCTACCGTTATTTGTGCGACGTTGTAGAGAGCGGTACATAAAATGCATTACCATTCTGATACATAGAGTAGTCTGTATAGTTCACTCTTCCACTTCTTAATCAGTATGTGGTTCAAACATAAATGGCGGAATTAAACCAGTATTTCCTCTTGCCATTGTATAGCGTTTACTACAGTAAAGTTGACCAAGTGGATTTCTGTGTGGAGGCAGGGCTAATTTGCATATTCATGGTTCAGCACATATTGTAGGCAGTGGGACAGTCAATGCACAATAACTAAAACATAACATCACAGATGTCATAACTTATTAAAATATGTACTTACATTATTGTTATTATTTGATATCTTTTTATTTTACATGATATTTGTGTAGTATATTTAATCTTGCGCTTTGTCAACTTTAAGATTCTTTTAAATATGCCAATTAAAAAGTACAACAGGTTTTCTATTTAAAACTTTAATAAATGATGCCAAATAAAACAACACATGTTTACTTTCACAAGTCACGTATTTGCGAACTTTCAGCGGAAGATCTCTTGAGAGAGAACAAGCTTACAGGCCTCCGTACGTCATTTCTCTCACGTCTGCACTTAATGCATTCTCTCAATATCAAGAACACATCCGGGTACCCGTGTTCTCTGTACTTGCATTCTTGAGTACTGGAACCGGACTTTGACTGTTTTTGATGACAAAGTTCAAGATCGCTTAAGACCGCATATTGAGAAATGGCCATTGATTTAATGTATATTGAAACCTTGCAGAAACCTTGTATTTTTCCATTATTAAAACTAAATTAAATTTACATCCACCCTTAAAATGTGATTAATGCATTACTGTGATTTATATTTGATCTCATGTAAACAGAATACTAATATAACATGATTGTTCATAATTAGAGTAACCTTGTGTTACTGCGAAACATGTTGAGTTTTTATCACACAAGGCATTTACCATTATTACAGTCATTTAGATAGTATTAGGATAAATAACTTGGCTTTTTGGCTTTTACCAAATATATATAAAATAATTTTTTGGCAGTACAGTTTTTAACTGTGATTAGAAAACCTTGACTTTCCTCCTTAGCAACATTGATATTGCATGTAGTTACATCATGTTTGGCAGAGGCGTAGCATGTTACATCTTGTTTAACAGAGTAGCATGTCACGTTTGTTTAGTTTTTCCCTTAGATTTTTGGGAAATAATCAGTATTCATACTTCAAAGTGGTTTCCTGAGGTTTTCATGCTTTCTCTGACCCTTAGAATTAAATAGCCTAGGTATTTTATCTGTTGTGCTTTTAAACCCTCTATGTATACACTATGCTCATGCAACATAAATAACAACACTTAAGTTACTAAACTACTTACTTTTTATTCGTTCACTAAAAGTTGCTAAACAGTTGGAGTGTAAATGTGTAAAATCATTTTGTGAGCTTAGTTGGTCTTTAATGGTCTTTTTGGACAGGGCATTAACTTTGAGTTCAGAAAGTTACAGAATGTTTTCACAGAAAAGGAAACTTTTATTTAAAAAGATCTAGATCAAAACTAGACATTTCATGATATGACTTTTCTGTTACCCACTATCGTTTATCGTTGGAAATTGTTTTAATGTCCCTGCTGTTTAGTAGCCTGTAAAGTAAGCTCAGTCTTTCCTCATCCTACTTAAACAAAGGAACAGGGGTGTGATTCAAAACAGAGGATGATGAAACGGGTTGATATATACCTACGACCCTGACTTCACCTCTCTCAGCACAATTATGATTATGCCACTGTGATTGGTCAGCATTTAAGTGTCATGGTTGTAAAGGACTAACAAATGCAGCAGAACAAGCCCTCTAATGGCGATTACGGAAAATAAATCTATTCACATTAAATTAATTTTATAAATGTAATTGATTTAATAGATATTTCTTTTTGAATTGTTTTTTTTTTAAAGTAATTACATATGCTATTAATAAAAATTATAATTAAATCGCTGAGAAAAGCCTCAACTAAGATCATTAAAAGTTATTACAAAAAAGTTACCCCCCCCCCATTTTGCAATGAAACATTTAGCATTTTTGACATATTAGATATATGAATAAGAGTGAATATTATATTTACCAGTAAATAAAATATTTTTAAATAAAACATTATTAGTTTTAAATGGATTACTTCACAATAAGGCTACAATTAGACTTTTTTTTACCGTTCTTATTTATTTTTCTTTGTTCCCTTTAATCACTTTTAATTCTTTAATTTAATTTCTTTAAATAAACGAATCAATAAAAAATAAAAAAAAATTGGTCCCCACCTCCCATGTTCAATACATGGATGGCCTTGCATCGAGTAGACATTAAAAGTTAAGTCAATATATTTTGTTTATTTCCTATTACTGGCCAACAGTCCATAGCAATTTATTTTACAATCCAGTTTGTCAACCTGATGTCGATGAGATTTGAGATTTAAAATGAGATTTAATGTCAAATGTTTCTCCTAGACAAAAATGTGGTCACTTTTACATCAAATTGAGACTTTTGCTTGAGTCTCTTGCTTCTCACACTTGTCTCCTGAGACAAACTCTAACACAAAAAAGTATTAGAAGAGATCTCAACAACATCAGAAAATGTGCTCAGATTTTTCTCCTAAACTAAAGAATCCGGGGGTCTCGTATTTGACTCCTAAGTTTCAGAAGATATCTTAACAACATCCATCATCTTCATTTTAGGAGAAACATCTGAATCTGAATATGAGAATCACAACTAAATTTCCTGAGCTTAGCAAAAGCAACCACTAAGCAATACATTTTTCGTCTGGGAGCGGCCGTTCACACATGATGTGTTTGTTGTCGCCCTATTTTCTATTTTTTTTTTAAATTCATCGTTGGTCTATTTATACACTTTTTAATTATTATTTTTTTTAAAACAAAATTAATTTTAAATTAACACGCCTGGTTTTATCATACAAACCTCTAGGAGTGAGAAACTACTAAACTATTTTGTCTGTTCAGTCAGAGCAGACTGGTCAGAGCAAGACTGTGCAAGTGAGACGCAGTGGGGATTCTGGGTAACACAGATATGACAGCATGCAGGAATCCCCAAGCCTTGCAGAGAGACACACTATGCTTCCCTCTCTGCAACTCTGTTAGTGACATCATCTCTTCCATGTGCGCATACAGAGCGGGGAGGGATGAGGGACGATTGTCAGGTGTCAGAAATATGTCACACCATTCAGGACAACAACTGCACAACTGGTAAAACACAGCGCTAGCAGCAACACCAATGTTAAGGTTTTGTTTGCCAGGGAACATTTAAGCGCACTTAAAGCCGCTATAAAGTCAGATAAAATTGTTGTTTGGATTCATAAGTGTAAATAGTTAACAGTGGGATGCACTTATGTGTTAAATTTTTAAGCTGCCATAGCCTAAAGTATATAGCTGCAAGACCTGTGTGCATATAGCCTAGTGTGTGTGTGCGCGCATATGTATGTTTGGTGTTGTGGCCATCTGTGTGTGTGTGTGTGTGTATGTATAGATGGAAAACACCTTCTGGGTATCAGGAGGCAGAGCTTTAAGGTATGATATGTTAATAAAATGTGTCAAAATGTCTGATTCCCATTCTCTCTTTATAAACAAACTTGCGGCATGAACTGAGCTAATTAGCGCGCCCATCTGCTCACTAGAGCAAACTTAGTGATACATACCAGAGAAACTGTAAAAAGACAAGCTCAGTTTTTCCCCAGCAGATGACAAGTGTTATAAATTGCAGTTTGTTTTCTCCGTCTGCTCCCTTTTCCTCCGTTTTTCCACCTCTGACATTATTCATTCAATTATTTCCTTGCCATTGTCTTGTCTTGTTTGCTGTACATGTATCATTGTTGTGCCATTGTGTACGCACAAGCAATGCCTAAATGGCTTTAATTCAATGATCTGAATCTGTCTAGCTTTTCCTAATCATCCAGGTCTCCGATTTCCCTCAGAGGTGGGCGTTCGCTAAACGGGTCTGCCAATTTCCTCCGTTTTTTGAGGCGCTCGTGGTTTGTGGGGAGAAGACGGGAGGATAGGGGAATATGAAGACGGAGATCGGTATTCCCCGAACAGCATTATGCAAAGCTGTTAGCAACAATTAACTCATAGCACATCGATTGCGACGGGGCCGGGCCCCAGCCATTGTGCGAGCTAAGCACTGCGGTGGTGAGCTCGGAGCCGAGGGGGGAGCGATACAGAAAGATCCATCTGTTCTTTCTGCTCCCCTGCACTGATGGAAGACTACGCTAATCTGGTTACTTGTCAGGACAGGTTAGTGAAAGCAGGCGAATGGAGGAGGCTAGAGCTTAACTGGTTGTCAGCTGCTGGCTGCGCTGTGTCCTGTCTCCCAGACTCGATAGTGCTAGATTTGGCACGGGCCGCCTGTAGTCAGATCGGCCACAGACCAGCCAGTCTGTCACCAAAGAAATACCAGTGCTGATGGAGAGGGCTGCTACTGTTTTCTGTCAACACGAACAGACTCGTTTAAGAACAAACACTATTTTTTTTTTAGATGCATAAATGTATCCACAACTTTCCTGCGAGTCTTAATGGGCGTCGCCATGACACTCGATACTTCCTGTTGCCGGTATCTCAGTTCCAGTTTAGCGTAACGCTTAATGAAGCTTGCACACAAGGGATACTCGCGTCGCGGTACAAACGGGTGAAACTGATTACTGACAAGTAGTAATGCTGACAGATTAAGCAATGGCTCCTTGTGGCTCAACGTGTACCATTGTCAGGTGCACAAAACACGCGAAAACTGAAGGATTTTATGAATGGGAGTTGTTTCCAACATAAACGGACCCTCTACGCCACATGTGTCAAACTCAAGGCCCGCGGGCCAAATCCGGCCCGCCAAGTTATTTTATATGGCCCGCGAGAGCATATGGAAATTTAGGCTGCCGAAAAATTTCGGCCGAAAATAACATTTTCGTTTTTTGGCCGAAAGATACTAAAAAGCCGCCGCGCCCCTCCGTGTTCGGCGATGGTTTGACTGGCTCAACGTGTTTTATGACTTTGCGTGCGAGTCCGCTTCCGAAGATGCATAACTTCTAGGCGCGTTCCGCTGTGTGTGTGCGCTGTGCTCTCCGCTCCGTGTTCACAGCGCGTTCTGCTCAATTGGTGCGTTCAAGTCATCTCGTATAGATCGTATTTACGAGTTGAACGCACTTGAACGCCACCACAATGTCGTAAATACCAGTGGGGAGTTCGGGATTTTCTTTAAGCCCCGATCTGTACGAGTTGGGGGCGTGTCAGTGATTAACATGGCGGAATACACAATATGTAAAGGTATTTAGCTGTGATATTGTCAGGCTTTTCTATTTACAGAGCAGTTAGCTAATCGCCAACACAGAATATGATAGTATTATAATATAACAATGCAACATGTAACGATGAGTTGCAGTGGCTTCATAAATTATTTAAAAACATAAAAATACAAAGTACACCTGATGCACATTTCTTTGTTCTTCATTTTCTAGAACAAGAGTTTAATAACCTTACTGTATTTTTGTGTAATTAATTAAGAGAAAGTACTCCGCCATCTTGCTCCGATGAAAGTGACTTGAACGCACATGTCGTTATAATAAGCGCGACTTCCCACCTCGTACGTACGAACCTCCCAGGAGGACTTGAACGCACCAAATGTTCCGCAAGCAACCTCCGTGTGTGTGTGTGTGTGTGTGTGTGTGTGTGTGTGTGTTGCGAGCTCTGCTCACGCTCACCGGAAAGGCAAAGTCCGCTAAAAAAAACGTGTGTACGTGTATTGTTATCAAATTTTTTGGCCTTTAAACACCTTAAAATGCACATATGTAGGTCCGAGAAATCCAAATTTTCTCGGGGGAGCATGTCCCCGAACCCCCCTAACTACCTCACATTTGAATAAGCATGACTGTGTGGTAATGTGTGCTGGTGTGGCTACAGTGCCAGGGCTGAATTTTTGAGCCAGTTTACCCTTGCATATATACAATAATACATTATTCTCTGTATCAAATCATTATTACCCAGCCCCTGATGTTTCGGGCTCATCCCCTGATGTTTTTAAAACCTAGAAACACCCCTCCAAATGCATATACAATATTTGTAACTTAAATAAGTAATAATCAAATAAAGAGACACTATATTAACATTTTAAAAGTCTTACAGTTACAACCGGCCCTTTGAGGGCAGCCATAATGCTGAAGTGGCCCTCAGTGAAAATGAGTTTGACACCCCTGCTCTACGCAGATAGAGTGTTTCTTGTAACGCTACTTAGAAAAAACTGCAGTACAACTGTATATATTTTTAAGTGGTATGTTTATTGTTTTCAATAATTTGAAAATTAATTCGAGAATTAACTTGAATGTGCAGCAATTTGTACAGAGAGTATGTTGGCCTATATTTGTTATAGCCATTAAATAAGAGCATTTAGTTTCATATTTGTTCAAATATTATAATGCAATTTTTTTCCATCTATGTTGATTATGAAAAGTGAACACCATGATCATCTTCATCTTTGCAGCAGACACTGACACAAAACACTAGTTTATTAATAAAAATCAATGCACGCGTTTCACTGGTTTTACAAATGCACATCTTGCTTATTGCACGCACACTCGGCACACATATGATGTCAAAATAACGAGATATTGTGTTGAAATAACATTATTAATAATAATAAATCTTTAATAATATTTGATTGAATGCCGAATGTTGTGCTTGTTCAATTTAATAACATTAATACTTTAATTGTGATCATTAAAATAATTGAATATTAAATATTAAGTGGCCAATTTTTGCTCATTTCTTAAAAGTATTTATATATATATAATATATATAGCACCCCCTCAGCACACGTTAAAAAATTATCTGGCGCCGCCCCTGGTTATAACGGCCCACGTATTAAAAATGATTGGGTCTAAATTGGGCTCGGGCTCATAATTACAGTTAATGTGTCGGGCCGGGCTCGGACACAACGGGCTCAGGTAGGGTCGGGCTTGATTTTTTGGGCCCTATCTAAGCTCTACTCCTCATTATCCAAGCAAATTGTTTGGGTTTGTTGAGGCTCTCTGATAGCGGTATCTTCAGGCTAACGTAAACCGGAAGTTCGATACCGGCTTGTTCTACGTTGCCATAGCGATCACGGGAAAGGTCAGAGTTCGGGAAAGTCGTGGATACATGCCAGACTCAGGAGATGTTTTTTTCACAGATGCAAGTTGTTATTTTCAGAAAACATGATTATAATATGAGCCATAAAACTTCCAAAATTTGAAGAGTTAAGGAGTTTTTCAACTAAAGTGTACTTAAGAACCCATAGTTAAATTATGTTTGTTTAAATCTTTCTGAAAGACATACATTATAGACAAATGGGAATATTAAAATATTAAGAAATTTAAATTGGGTAGTAATGTAAAAAGTAAAAAGTAATGTAAAGACATTTAAAGCAGTAGTTATGCAATACAAACATATGTTTATTCTTTTGTATAAAAGCTTTTGTATATTTATTTACTTGTTTTTCGATAGTTGGCTACTTACTCAGGCGAATTCCTTGGCCTCGTGAGATTTCAACACATTTTTATTTGCTATGAAAATATTATGAGGGAAATTAATGGGCATCTGACTAGCTTACTTGGACTCTTAATAGAGCTGTAAATTTTAATGGGCAAACATGGGGCTGCTCTGTACAATATGATGGAAGCTGTCAAACAGACAGCTGTAACATGTACCACAGGGTACATATGTGATTAGAAGCAAACCTCTCAACAGGCTCAACAATCAACCACATTTTCTGATATTTAAATATCCAGTAATATATTGTCTACTTTCTATTGATTCTCTTTCTTAAAGAGATAGTTCACTTTGAAATTAAATTTTGGTATGTTTTAGCTTACCTCAAGGGCATCCAAGATGTAGGTGTCTTTTTTTCGCCTTGGCTACTGCAGTTCATTGGAACGAAACCGTAGCCAAGGCGACATCTAGTGTGTGAGAATGTGTTGGTATATCTATACCCGCCCGCGCCCTCAGATACTTGGACGTGGTTGTGTTCAAGAGGTAACAACGATATAAATACTGTTCGTTTTCTCACACAAACCGCTCGTTTCATGTCTTAGGCCATCAGTGTGTACTTACGATGGGGAATTGTTTAATTTGGACAACGGGGAATTGTTTTAATTTGGACTCTGTGCATGCTCTTTGAGACAGTAACCATAGACCTGCATTATATGACTGACAGACAAGAACGGTTTGACTTAAAAATATCAAAATTGAAACTACTGCGGAAACAAAGACACCTACATCTTGGATGCCCTTGAGGTAAGCTAAAACATACCAAAATTTAATTTCAAAGTGAACTATCCCTTTAATAAACATTTTAAAGGTAATACAAATAAATTGATTACAAAGTATTTTTTTTAAAGAATAAATTAGCTTGAATATTTTTCAGTGTTTATAATTAAGCAGACGGGGAAAATGTAATCAAGCAGCCATTTATAATTATTGCATTCATCCCTTAAGGTCATGAGTTAAATCTGTTCTGTTAATTCTGAATAATGTAAAAAGTAAACAGATTTTTTTTTTGAGGAAGCAGCATCCTTGAAAATGCTTTCTTTTTAATAAATTATCCTATTAATACGGCAATTTTCAGTGATTTATTTTAGTTTCTAAACACCCATAACATGCTTTTTATAGCATTGTGGAAATAGTTGTTAAAAAATAATAAAAAACGCTAATAAATATGGCGTTCAGAAGATTCTTTATTATTGTGTTGCAGGAGCTTTTGGGTTTGTACAGATGGAGATCAAGCAAAAACAGGAACACTGTTGTGTCTACTTGTGCGGCATAATTTTTTGGAAAATATCGTAAGTTTTTAAGCTTCATTTTCACTGTCCTTCAAACTCACATTTCAAAATTATGGAGAAACCCCAAAACAGATGCATAAAAGACTACAAAACCAAAACTAAAGTGTTTGAAAGTCCCAGTGGGCATTGTTTTAAGAGGAAGTGAATAAAACCACCCAGACACTGTCTAGAAAAGGTCGTCTCTAAACCTTCGTCTGAAACAAAGAGACTTATGGAAGAAGCCTCAAAGAGACCGATGATCACTTTGAAGTAGTAACAAAATTCAGTAGTATCAGAATTGTGAACCAGTCATCCATATTAAGTCCTCATGCAGGCCTGGTATGATGTTAGACAATTGCATTTAGAAATGATATTTGTACAGCTCTTTTATTCAAAGCAATAGGATGAATAGGACTAATTTCTGACTTTGATCTCAATGCCGAACTGTGGAATTTACCTCAGTACGTATAGTGCATATTAATGTATACAAATGAATGCTGTACCTGTAGTGACATACGTTGGTGGCATTTCAGGGACTGCACATCATCTGAATAAAGTAGCAGGAGACACTGGATGAATGACCCAAAATCACTGGTACATATTTACCACAAAGACTGTTATATTTATGCAAACATTGCATTTCATTTTTAAGAAGGCTTCTGTCATGTCACAATTACTTTTCGGCTTCATTGGAAATGAAAGAACAGATGACAAAACTACAATCTAGCATTTGTATTTGAGTAAAATGACAAATAATTTGGCAGAGGAACAAATGTTCACACACACACACACACACACACACACACACACACACACACACACACACACACACACACACACACACACACACACACACAAACACAAACAAACTCTGTTTCTCACTCTCTCATACACACTCCATCTGCTGCTAATGCAGCCTCTTGTCTGAAGTGGGTGTGGCTGACGACTGAAGTCTCTGTGTCAGTCAGTCCCCTTGCCCTGCCTCCTTATGTGGTTTAGCTGTTAGGACCACCACAACATTTTTATTCAATTAAACAGTCCCCCTACCCCAAAAATCGTCCATACAACATCCTGTAAGCCATAAGATGTTGATTTTCTCTGTAAGCAATTTAGGCCTGTAATGATTTTGTGACTTGTTATGCTAATTATGATGGCCTTTTCAGTCTGTGAGAGCTAGTTTGTAGATTTATTAGTCGCTGACTGAGAGGGAACGAAAAGAAAAGTGTTAGCTGTAATTAATCCTGTTAACCAAGGATAATTGGGCAAAAAAATAGACACCGCCAATGGCTTTAGCTTTAAGGAGTGGCAGTTAACCCTGCTTCCTGTGTTTTATTTAACAGTTAATGTTTCCTCCATTTTCTGCTTCCTCTCAGGATCTCTGCAAATGTGCCAGCCCTGTTCCCTGAGTGTCAGGAGGCCTGCCTGAAAGGGCCACAGGGTTCTGCTAGTTAATGGCATTGCCACCTCCCTTTGCAACATGCAGAGACTGTTATCTATTGGTATGTGCAAATTTCTTTTGTGTGACTTCATACGGCCCTACCTGAACACATCTGATATTAAGTCATAAGTCTTGAGCTAATCTGGTCAATTTTACCCTCCTGTGGAACTATGAAATATGCATAGGTATTTGTATAGCATTTGTACATTTGCATAAATACCGAAATGTACATTTATTAAAGTATTGAAATATAAAACCACTTTAGAAAAATATAAACATTTAAACGGTGGCTGTCATTAAATTTGTTTTCATGGTGGATTTAGGCCTGTTCAAATATTTAAGTGCCCCATTATACTATTTTAAAGTTCCCTAATGTTGTTTTGTAGTCTCCTACAACAGGTTTACATGCATCAAAGGTAAAAAAAAAAATTCATTTCCTCATAAGACACATTTGCACATCACCTCATTTTCAATGATTCTCAAACGACTCGTCGGATGAATCAATCTCTCTAAATCCCTCCTTTCCGCGAGCTACTCTGCTCTGATTGGCTTACCACGTATAGCGCGCACGTCGAAAACAAAAATGCCCATTGCCATAACAACGTCAGCTCTGCGTGTCCTGAGGCTTCCTTCACCGTAAACTAAACACAGCAACGAACAATGACGTCGATTTTAACATATCAATCCTAGCGTGAGTCCGATGATGAAACATTGGAAGAACTAGTTATTTAACCCGAGCCTCCATCGCAAGGACAACTCGAGCAGGACGTTTCTCAGTGGTACACTACTCAGTTTGAGGTACATTATGAGATGTTGCAACTGTAATTCCTCACCATCAGCATTAACAAGAGTATGTCCATCAACAAACAGATTATTTTACTTGTACTAATTTATTTAGTATTTTTGTAATATTGCGGTGAACACATGGAAACTCTGCCAATAATATATGCAATACATTAGCCATATATGCAATACATTAGCCAAGCTCTAGCGTGAATGACTGATGAAACATAAATGTTGGTAAAACAAATCTTGCTTCATGCTTAATCTTTCCTCAAAGTAGTGAGAACGACAGACAATCTGCATTGACACAGTTTTAGGTAATAGTGGCCCACAACTGATTAGCAGAAGTATTCCAGTAAGACAGTAAAAATGTGAGTTGACCAGTTAGCAGGAGACCTACACAATATAAAACTCAAAACTAAGTATTTTAAACACCATCTTTCAAGAGCAAGCGGTTTGTGAATCCTGCATTGAACTCCGAGATTTTAGAAGCAGTCGTTAGTAAAATAAAGGGAACACAGCAAAAGATTAGGATTATACTGCTGTGATATCAAGGCAAAGATGAATTTTAACCACTGCTTCTTCACATGCTCATCCTTGGGCCATGAAAAAAAACTGGCTTTACCTTCACATTGTAGAGCACAGCATCTTCTCGACATGATGCTATCCAGTATCCACAGGAATCAGCTGCAGTGTTTGAGGGTGTTCAAGTTTTCCCTGGTGTCTGCGCACGCAATAAGTGGGTGGGCAATATGCTAATGTTTCGTCTTGACGTCACAACGAAACGGCTAATGACTCATTTGAAAAATGTACTCATTGTCATTGACTCAGTCAACTCTTACTTTTGAAAGACAATCTTTATATACGGTGCACTTTCAGATTTAAAACTTTGCAGGATGTTTTCATTCACTTAGAGCTGTTACACACTACATGAAAGGTCATTTTCAAAAATCCATAATAAGGGCCCTTTAAATATTGAAGAACAGGTAGAAATGTAATATGTTATATAATTCATATATTTAGCAAAATGCTCATTTCTAGAGTTTTTGTTATACAACATATACATATAGGGGCTAAAAAAATCAATATAATTGTAAAATGTTACAATACAAATCTTTTTTTAAAAGGAAAATCAACAATTCATAGCTGTGCATAAATACTTGCATTTTAGATGCTGTCAATATGCCCAATTTGTACATTTCAGCAATAACCAAACATACAGAAATGTATATGTAAACATGTCTATGTATGCTAATGAGTTCAGGGTGAACTATTAGTTTTTGGATTGTAAATATTTCAACTCTTGCCACTAAATTATATTAGAGGAAGGAAAACTAACTTGTTTTTCCTTTAACACAACAATACAAAGACCCTTCTTCATAAACACAAAACAGCATGATACAATGCTGAGTTTTGAGATAACAAGGCCTGAAATGGTCGGTGTCCCTTCCTACTCCTTTCTTATCTTGTCTTTTAAACCTTTGAGCAGCTCTAAGTAAATATGTAATTAATAGCAGACATTTCAGCATCAAGCATGGGAGCAGCTGCAATAACATCCTTTTCTAAAATTTTCCATACGCTGTCCCCTTTACAGCCAAGTTTACAGCATCCACAAAGACCTCTATGAAATTGTTTGTTCTTTTTTCTTAGCAGATGATTCAGAGAATTGCCAGGAAAAATATATTTTAAGAAACAATGTTTTCATGACCTCTGATATGTGCATCGTTTTTAAAGGACATCAAGGAGAGGCTGAATATGATGAGAAAGAAAATGTTGAGATACAGTATACTTAAGTTTCAATGTCAATACTAAATATACCTGAACAATAATTTAAGTAAGTAAAGACAGAAGAAATGTGACACTTTTGTTTTCTGCAAATGTTGGTGTTTTTAAAGGGCACAGGCAAAGGCGTCTTGATGCATTCTGTCACCTGAGGTCACATTCATTTCCAAAGAGAGCAACCATAAGGTGACAGAGCTTTGTTAATTGCACAGAAAAATAAATAAATGGATGAACTAATTCCCCAATATGTATGTGGGTCCAACTTAATTAAAGAAACAAACTCAAATCAACCTTCAGCAAGAAAAAAAGAGAAGTGTGTACACCCAGCGTGAACTTGTCTCGCCCCTAAGCGTCCCACAGGAGGTAGTTTTAACGTCTTTAGTATGTTTATTGTCACTGTCACATATAGCATAGGAAGCAAGGACATCCACAAAGGAGAGGCCAAAAGAAGAGAGCACTTGACATTCCCCCCTCTGAAGTAAAAAAAAAAAACCTTAATTACACCATTTAAATAATTATTTCCTGGATTTGTTTGTCCCTCATCTTCTCCCACCCTTCCTCCCCCTCCTATATTTATTCATTTATTTTCTTCTCTTCTTCTTAGGGAGGTTTTCACCATATGGTTGCAGATCAAGTAATGTCAAAAATTTTGCCCTTGCAAGTTTTTGCAATTTGCAGTTTTCAAACGTGAGACCTGTTGAAGGCACAAGTGATAATGGACGCGCTCTACCCCCTACTGCCTCTGTCCCACCATATCTTTCTTCAATTAATGCTACAGCGGGAGCTTCATGTAATAACACTTGCGCTTGTGGCCTGTCCACGTGAAAGAGGGAGGGTATAGGTGGTGTGGAAAGAGAGAGAAAGTAAGTAGGGTAAAAAAAAAAACTAATTAAAATGCCACTGTTGTGCGCTCATGTGACTGTCGCATGTTAGCTGGATGCTTATATTGTGTTTTGAGGTGGACGAGAGCATGCAAAGCTTTGTCTATCATTATTGCTGTGAGCAATCAGAGTGATGCCAGCAGGACAGTGGACGCGTTGACAGCTGTAATTATGTATCTCCATGGTGATCACTTTTGGCCTGTTGTGGTCGCCAGGCTGGCTCCTCCTCCTCTGGCATTTAATCAGATTGTGCTGTCACTTGTCAGGTGGATGGCGGCTGGTTGGGGCATCGTGTGCGTTTTGTGGGAGTGTGTTTGTGTGGGGCGTCTCTAGTCTGTCTCAACACTTGTGCCTAAAATGGCGAAGAATGTTTAATTACATGCGGCAGAGTCTCTTGGTCTCTCTCAGTATACACCCCTAGCTTGGTCAGTTCTCTTTCATCCTGCATCTCCTCCACAGGCCGGTTTGTTTGTAAGCTGTCTTATGCGACTCTCAAAGAGGGGCATCTCTGAAAGAGAAGAGCCAAGCAGAGGAGAGGCACCCTCTTTCACCTAACAAAAATGCATGGCTCTAAGTATTAGTTTAAGCAACGCATACTGTGCATGAGCATGAAAGTAGTTCTGCATTTTGTTAAGGGAATGGTTTAGCCACGCAAAATATAGAATTCTGTCCTTTACCTACCCTCATGTCATTCCAAATCTGTATGACTTTCTTCAACTGGTCGTTCTCTCTCTGCAACACTGTAAAAGTATCATAAAAGTGGTTTGACTTTAGCACTGAAGTCCATGTCCACTGAGGTTATGTGATTATAATATTATATAAAAAAATACATTATATTATGTGTTATAAGCTTTTACCTTAAACAATTGAGTCAGTGGGTTGAAGTGGAGAAATGCATGAGTCTGATTCAAGAAGACTTGTTTTGCAAACTCATTCATTGAAAAGATCCAACTTAAGAATAATTAAGAAAGATATGTATAAAAATGATGTTATTTCAGCCAGTGCACATACCTGTATTTTCTTCCTGTTTTCGGTCGAAGTCCACAGTAGTCGATTGTCGAGTTCACACGCATAGGTTTAGTTACCTATGATCATGCGCGTGAACTCGACAATCGTTTACTATGGACTTCGACCGAAAACAGGAAGAAAATACAGGTATGTGCACTGGCTGAAATAACATCATTTTTATACATATCTTTCACATCTACTGCAGTCAGATTCACCCTGTTCACTCTGAAGGAATAACTCACATGACCTGTGCACTTGTAATGACACATCAAGGATGTTAAGAGGCTAAAAGCAGGTTTAAAACTTGCCCCATTGAAGTCAACAGGGTGCAAATTTTAAAAAGAGGATAACAAGGTGTAGGCAACACCGATTTTTGTCGTTGTTCTCTGTACTGACAGCACTCCAAATTTACAAAAAAATGAGCTCAATGTTAAAATTGACCGGAGTTCTCCTTTAATGACAAGTAACCTTAAAGTCAGCATGAAATAAAAAATTCATTCAACTCAATCTCTTTTCTAAAGGCATGTTTTTATATCCTTTTGTGAATGATTCATCCTTGCACGTTTCATTTTTAAAGTGTTTTTTGACCTTGCCTTTTTTAATTAAAATATCAAAGGTCTCTGGCGACGTATGCTGGATTTCACCAAACATTTAGACCCCGGCCCTGCGCAATCAACTGCAAGCTCACGTTCATCCGATCTGCCTCCAGTCAATGACCAATGGATTTTTTAGCCTATGATCATTTGTTTTACTTGGATGTATGGCACAGAATGGAAGAAAAATTCTGTCGCTATTTCTGTTTCATCACGACTTTGCATTCCAGCGCATTTATAAGATGGAAGTTTACAGTGTCAGGTTGATAATAACCAAGGTCCATGTACTCAGTCAGACAATATTCTGAAAGCACTAACTCAAAAGAACACTGATCTAAATTGGATACGGACACGTCCAACACATTACAAGGCGTGGGCTGAAGATGTGAATAGAGACCCTCATAACCTTCTTAGTGCCCCAACAGGAAGGAGGCTTGTTTTTATTGCGCCCCCGTGTCCTTTAATGTGTAAGATGAAAGCCTGTGCATCAGTGGTGTTTTTCTTTGCTTTTTATGGCTTGCTAATTCATATTTAGAGAAAAAGGAAAACATAAACGCATTGTTGTAGAGTGCTTTTGGATTGGATTCATTTATAGCCCCCTTATTTATGCACTTCCTGAAATCCCAAAAAAGACAGTCGCCCACTGTGCCTTTGTATGAGCCTGGTTTTACACTAATGTGCACATGCTATTATTTGTGCAGCTCATAATATTTCTGCATGATCACAAAATGCTGTGCAATGATTTTTTTATTCTAACTGTGAGCTTCCTCTTTGGTAACAACTTCTAACAAAGGCCATATGTACAGATGGCTTTTACATTTTCAGCCAGTCATCTATATCTCACAGATGCGTCTTAAGCATTTGGATTGTTGGTGATGCTGTGTGGTTATTTATCTGAACTCCTTTGCCTCTGTCTTTCTCTTTGTTGCAGTGAACAGGAAGCAGAATGTCTGAGGTGCAAGTCCATGGACTGCTAATGAGACTAGATCTACGGTTTGTGGTGAGCCAAGTCTGGCTTCTTTAATACAGTATCAAAGGGATAATTTCCTCCAGCAGCCTGCCTCTGAGCATCACTGTGAGCCGTTCATGCTGTCTACGGTCTTTTTCTGGCCTTGTGGAATATACAAGAAACCAGGCTATTTTTGATATTTTGTTAAAGGAAATGTGGGGCCCAGTTCTATTGTTAACATTTTTTTTCTTTGTGTGCAATGGATGTATACAGTATACCAACTAATGACTGAAATATTAGCGCTGTATGTATTTATTTATTTATTTTTTTGGGTGTGATTGCAGTATTGCCTTTACACTTGGGTGAGTCTCAAAGGAATGTATGTTTGATGGACAGCCCAGAGATAACCATTCCTCCTTGGGGTGAGGCCAGTCTTTGCAGATCAGTAGTGAATCCTTTACTTTTTCTTGCCATTTACCCTGGCTCTCTCTACCAGGAGCACAGTTTTGACTGTAATGGTTGTGATTGTGCCCATTTTGCGAGAAGAGACATAGACATTCCCTCCACATGCTTCTGGAAAACATGGCAGACATTTAGTTGGACAGGAGGAGTATGTTTTGTCTTGCAGTGACGTGAGAGAGAGTCAGTTCAGGCTTTTTCATCATACAATGGAAGTCAATGGGCACCAAAAGTATTTGGCTAACATTCCTCAAAATATATTTTGTGCTCCGCAGAGGACAGAAAATCATGCATTATATATATCGCCAAAATTATATATGTGACTGTGTGTTTGTGTGGATGAAATCACACTGGGAGCAGATGGATGGTCACTCAAGTTTGCACTTTACTGGGCATGGCACAAACAAAACTGGGTGATCACAAAATCACATGTAAGATCAAAACCAGAAACTGGTTAGTACACATTGCATCAATGTTGCTCAGAAGTCAGCAGCGAGAGATGTGAGACTCTGCTGCTGATGACATTGCTCCGCCCACAATATCATGTACGCAACAGCCAATGGCAAGTTTTCCCAATTTATGCATGAATTTAACAGCATTATTTAAACTCAGTTACACACACACACACTCACTCACTCACTCACTCACTCACTCACTCACTCACTCACTCACTCACTCTCTCACACACACACACACACACACACACACACACACACACACACACACACACACACACACACACACACACACACACACACACATATATATAAATACATTATATATATTTATACATTAATTTTGTATCCAATATATACAAGTTGTTACCTGAAAAAAACAATTAAAATTTGTCTAAACTTTTTTTACTATATGCTGATGAACAGTACTTCTAAAAGACAAATAAAAGTTTTGTCCTGCCCCATCTTCCTGTTTCAATAGGAAATGTGTGAACAAAGGAAAGAGAATATGTTTGTCAAACCATTTCATGATTTTAATGTCTAAAAGGTTGCTACTCACTTTGTTTTGAAACATCTATAGTGTGTATCTATAGTTTTATAGTCAAGAAACCACAATGACAATTTAAGCTTATACATTTTTCATTTGACACATATTGTTTTCTGAAGTGAGCTGTAATGACACGCATCTGAATTTTCTTAGCAATTATGGTTTCATAATTGTCCTGCCTTAATCATTTCAAATTGTAGAAGTTTGTTTACTTGCTCTTTAAACCTACTACTTACTCCTTCCTGAGAAGTGTTGTGCATATGAAGTACATCCAGTGTGGGTTCCTTGCTATAGTGTACATTTGCTTAGTCTGAAACATTGTTTTTGAATTGACCAAGAGATAATGTGGCTGAGCTGCTCATTTTGAATTCATAGAGCAGACATTTGTAGTGTTTGAATATACTATAACGTGTAAAAGAAGAATTTCACTGAACATAAACTTGAATGAGGTGTGTGAAAAACCCTCCAGGGATTCTCTAAACCAAGGTAAGCCTGAAATTTGACTGCTAAAGTAACATAGTTCTGTTTTAAACAAGGCATGCAATGACATTTAGACATGGTGAGGCCTCTAAACATGGCATCATGATTGAAACCAGCTCGAATCAAATTGATTCTTTTTTTTTTTTTTTTTTTCGGCACGTTGGAATAAAACTGAAGCATAACTGAATGAAAATGAGCTGCTAAGGAATTCTTAGTACTGATAGATTTGAGTCAAATAGATGAGATACCTGGCACCATATGTGGAGTTTCAGAAACGGCTTTGGCACAAAACAATTATATCACTGTCGGTTAGTGGTCCAAATTCCCGGTGTGAAGGGCTGGTGGAAATTAGGACGAATTGGCTGGAACAGGTTCTAACTAACAAATTGAATATGATTTAGTCGATTAACAACAAATTGGAATGTGTAAAGACTTGCATTCATTTGCATGAATGGAAATTATATCTCTTACTGTTCGGTTTTTAAAAGCAAGAAAACAGGAGAATTTAGCACCACTTAGCCTGATATGAAAGTACAAAGTAAAAAGCTACAGAGAAAAGAATCCACATCTTACCAAATTATAGGGTTTTCACAAGTGCTTTTATCATTCTTGCCAAATGCTATCAGTTGCCCCCACAGTTATGTGATTATGGTGACATTTTCCATATCTGTTCATTTCCAATATGATTATTATTATGTTGTGGTGTGTTATTATTATGTTCTCTCGCATGCTTTTAAATAATTTACTGATCGCATTCAGCGTTCAACCCTAGTCTTTGGGATCCATTTCAGGTCATCTGGAATGACTCATTTCCCTGTAACAGCTTTCAGTAAACAGAGCCGATGAGGGGAGACGTTGTCCTTTAACTGCTAAGATAATGAAGTACTGTGGGATCTGACTTCCGGGCTGGCCAGGGCAGGTTGGAGTAAGTTCGGCCCAGCGCAGGGAACTGCAGCGTGGGGCAGGGCGCCATGGCAGGTGCCTGTGTCAGCAGTCCTGCCGGCCAAGGGGAGAGGTCAATCTCACACCTCCAGCAGGTGGGACACAGGCTTGCATTAATGATGCTTACAGTGAGATAGCTGCAGTGTCAGGGGGAGAGGAAAGCATCGAGCCAGGTGTCTCCTCCAGCTCTGAGATTTACACAGGAACACAACGCCGGTAACAGGCTTCTAAATTAGAAATTCTTGCTTGATGAAGTTGTTGGGTCAGTGAAGATCTGCTTTTGTGCTCATCTCTTGTTAGAGAAAGATAATGTTTACATCACACATTGCTTTATTGAAAGCCCAAAGACTTACATTTACACAAAAATATTACAAAAATGGCTTATTTTTTATATTTGGTTAAGGCGCATGTGGGTGTGGTGTGTTTGTGCATGTTTGTTGCAGGAATAAGTATTTTTGTATCTAAACAATGAGTCTATATGTAAAACAGAATTTTAGCCCTTTTTTGACAGTAAAGCTCAATATATTGGCACCAAGTTTTTTTTTTTTTTTTTTTTTTATCTTTATAAAATAACTGACCCAATAAGAGCATTACTTTTTCATTATGTTAACTTATAATTTAAATTAATTTATCACCCTCTGGCCTCTTTTATCTAGATTTTTAAGGATTATCTTACCAAGAATTTTCAAAAATCTTTCCTGAAAAGAGATTTTTTACAATTTAAACGGTATTGATATGTCAAAAGGGATATCTATCCATCTTCGATACTGCACATTATAATGTTTTAATGGCTAAATTTACTTGTAACATACAACCTATTTTTTTGTATGTTTTCATTTTCTTTTTGTTAACAAAGAAGCATAGCCTATTTATAATATCTGACATTTATTGTTTGTTCAGAATTGAAAAGTCTGCATGAAGTGGAATTCATCTAATTCCATCTTATTGTAAGGGAATAATCCATGCATATGTTGAATTTTCTTTGAAAACATTTTTTAATTGATTATTTTTAATCAAAATGTCATAACCTTCCAGTGAAATGACAAAGACTTCTTTCTGGTGATTTATGCCAGATTTCTCCATTCATTTAATCTGCTTAAACGCTGTCCCTTTTTCACAATTGCCTGCAAACCTGCACTCAGATCTGCCTCCATAGTCTATCCAATCGACAACCGATGGATAAAACCAAGTCTTCTTTTTCTTTTTTTCACGAAAGAAAGGTTTGTTGCTGCTTCGGTTTCATTGTGACTTTTAATGTCTGTGCATCGCTTTTTCGTGAGATTGCAGAACGTCTTGATGTTAGTGTGTGCAGTGTTAATTGTAAATGTGGCTGATGCATTTACAGAATCGGGTCAGGAAAGCTTCTTAATAACATATCTTGATATCATGAGACTTAACTAAACATAAAACTATTGCTTTGGAGTGCTTCCTCCGGATGTTAGATCACCTCAATAACACGATTGGCAGAAATAGCTGTAATGGTTAGTCTTTTGATTTGTGTAAGCTTCCAAGTTTAAAAGCTTTACGTAACCAGTGCCGTATCACTGTGTAATACTATATTTTAATCTACAGTTTAGATTATCTATACGGTTAAGATTAGGAGCATTTGATGTTCCAAGAGCAGCCCCTGTGGCCGTTCTGCCTCATTCTGCACTCCTATATATCATACATCTGAATCATGAGCTTCTCAGCTCATCTTTCTCCATACCTCTTTGTCCTTCTGCTCTCGTCCGTGCGGTAATGGATGAATGAAAGGAGGAAGGATCTATAGGCTACGTGCACAATAGAACTTCCGGTTAACTTCCGTGTTTTGAGTGTGCGGTCGACTACTTCCGGTAGGTGGTGTTGTTGTTTTCGTCGTGGAGATTTTCCGGAGTCGCTAGTTTTGAGTAGACATAAGTTAGACAAAGTTTCAACATGAGCGGATTTCGGGTAAAAGAGAGGCGGTTGGCGTTTCAACGCGTGAAAAAGACCGCACTCCATTGTTGTGTACCCCTGTGTGCGAATTCGTCCAGGTACAACAGTACTGTAAGCTTTCATAGCTTTCCAGTGGATGTGTTGGTGAGAGCCGAATGGATGGTAAGAGTACGGCGGGACGACTTCACCCCAAGCAAGACGAGTCGTGTTTGCAGCAGGCATTTCCAAAAGGTCGATTTTGTAAACAACCCGGGAAAATTGAGAAGGTTGAAGAAAGGGGCCATTCCTGCTCTTTTTTCCTGGAATAATTTTCAAATACCGGTACCGAGGGCGAGCGTGTGGGAGCGGAGACCCAGAGCGGATAGCCCTCCTCCTGTCCATTACATCGACTCAGAAGAAGAGATGGAGCTGGCTACCCTGGCACCAGATCATGATTACTGTATTACTCCTACCACAGCAATGGTCGCAGATCAGTTAGCTGAGGAAAACGATACACTTCGCCAGAAAGTAAAGGAGCTCGAACTACAAATTCAGGCTCTCCAGCTGCGGAGTTGTTTAGGACTGAAGCGCTTTGCAGGATCGGACGAGGACATCCGATTTTATACCAGGTGAGTCATAATTAAGTGTTTTGAATTGCAGGAAGCTGATATCTTGTACCATATTAACAGTGATGGAAAAAAAAAATCACACAAGTCATGCACTTTAGTGAAAGTAAAGATGGGCTACTACACATGTAAAATGTTGCTCCACTAAAAGTCCACCTTACAAGAGGAAGAGTATTTTCCTTCAAGTGTACATCAAATATCAAAAGTAAAAGTAATGTAATTTATGACTAACATAATGAGATCAGGCCAAAACGTGTGCTACCTACATTACTCAACACAACCTTTCATTGTCTTTTCTTCATATAAAATAAATGTAGTGAATAAAAATTAAGATAATTGATCATGTGTAACTAAATTAGACTACCATGACTAACAGCAATGTTATTTTTGTGTTTTTTGTTTAAAAGATTCCATTCTTATGACCACCTGATGGCATTCTGGAGGCTCATCGAACCAGCAACATCAAGGATGATCCGTGTGACAAGTGTGGCAGAGAAGACAACATCGAGCAGATCAACTAAGTTGCTGCCCATAGATGAGTTATTTCTTTTTCTAAATTATCTATCAACCGGATGCACACAGAGAGAGCTTGGCCACCGATTTAACATCCATCGGACAACAGCCGGCAGGATCATCACAACCTGGGCCAACTTTCTTTACTGTGTACTGGGAGCTGTGTGTATCTGGATGACACCTGAAGAAATCACAGCCAGCCTACCTCCTGAGTTCAAGGAATATGCAGACACTCAGGTCATTGTTGACTGCACAGAACTGCGGTGTCAAACTCCATCCTCACTTGTGCTACAGAGTGAGGTGTACTCGCACTACAAATCACACTGTACCTTCAAGGCCATGATTGGCATGGCACCACATGGTCCTCTGACATTTGTTTCTGCTCTCTATGGGGGCTCTATCAGTGACCGTGAGCTCTTCAGAATGTCTGGCATCATACCTCTCCTGTCCCCTGACATGGCTGTGATGGTGGACAAGGGCTTTAGGGTGGACAACCTTGTGCCAGGAAGACTTCACAGGCCTGCCTTCCGCTCCAACAAGGAACAAATGGCAGCACAGGACGTCCTGGAGACACAGTCAATCGCGCGGCTGCGAGTTCATGTTGAAAGGCTGATCAGGCGGGTTAAGGAGAACAAACTTTTTGACACGGTAATCCCTTTGTCTATTTCAGGGAGCATTAACCAACTTTTCACTGTAGCTTGTATCTTGTGCAACTACCAAAATGGACCTCTGGTCAAAGACTGGAGAGAACATAAGAGCCAGGTAGAAATCTGAATGTTTGCTTCATGGCTGGCTGCTGCTCTTCCTCATTTTCCTTTTTTTTTTTTTTTTTTTACAAACAATATACTGATTCACACCACAATTTAGTTTTAGCTTACATTTACTGACTTTTTTTAATTAATAAATTATTTATTTGAAATCTATATTAACTTGGTCTCTCTTTGTGTTGTTTAATTTCCCCCAAAGTGGGCCTGACTCATTGAATATTAGTTTAACTTCTAGCAATACATTGGTGTGGGTTCACCTTTGCTGTGTACACTTTAAGGCAAGTGGTCAATCCTGTGTTACAACACTGTTTAGCACATATTTTCTGATTAGTAACTTGACAAATTTAAATTAACTTAAAACAACCCACTTGAAGGCCTCACACTATAATGAGATATCAACAAGAACAAAGACAGTTATTGTTTACTGATAATTCATTTTATTACTGCAGATATGCATGTAGGTATGTGTAGAAAAAAAAGAAGTCTGCTCTCTCTCTTATTTTTTGCATCACACCATTGTCCCGGTATATTCTTTGAATCAGGGTGTCTTCCTCCGCAAACACCACAAAATCGCACCACTCCATCCCTGTTAGGAGTAGCTGACCCTGCACCTGCCAGTAGTAACCATGACCCTGCTTCAATTCCAAGTTGCCGTCTTTCATTTTCAGATGTGGATAATCCACATAGCTCTTAATGTTTGGACATTTTATTTCCACAAGGCCGAATTCAGTACTTTCTGTTGGGTCAAAGACAACCCCATCTGGGGATGTACCTAGCCATGGAGTGTCAGGGTGTATTATGAAGCCACAAGGGTAGTAGTTCACCCTCTTGAGCTTGCAGTACTCTTTGATGGCATCAGCTTCCATTTCGAGACCCCTCTTCATTGCTGCTGTCTGACGGACCCCTTTGAGCAGCCGGTCTGCCATCTTATCTAAGGTGCATGGTTTAGCATGGCATATTTCCCCAAAATGTGAGGAAGTGAGTCTAGGTTTTCTCAGTCTATGCCAGTCTGCTGATGAACTTTGACTTCTAGTTGCATCCTCTATTTTGTTAGCCATCTCCCAGGTAACCTCAAGTGACTTGAAGTGCAGCTGTTGATGCTCAGTGAAAACGAACATACTGCATGATGTCTCCAGTCTGCAGCCAGCCAATGGCAAATCTGGGCGTGGTGGAGCGTCATGGTGAGGAAAAGGGCGACTTCTTGCCTTGGGTTGTTGGTATGACAGGGGACTGCCTGCTTGTACCAAACCGAGTGCAGAGTCCACTAGTGGCACCTCACAGGTGATACCCATTGTACAAATGGTTGGTGCAGAAACAGGGGTGAACTCTTTGTAGATCTCTGACACTCTGAGAATGGACAGGTCCAGCAACTCTCCACTGATGGCTTTGTACAGTGTGGACCTATTTGAAACAAATTGAGAAACACCAGTAAGATATATCACTTCTAGGGGTGGAACGGTACATGTATTCGTAGTTTACTGAAACGGTACAGAAGTCACGCTTCGGTGCTTAAAATTACACAGAGAATACACGGTATAAAAATAAATAAATAATAAAAATGTACTCCATCATTTTGACATCATTCAAAATGCAAAATGTTTAAGTTACTGTTAATTAAAATGTAATTTTAAATTTTTAGGAAAACAAATATATTAGTCAAATGTAGCAAATTCATTTTCAATTCATTCAGGTACAATTAAACATATCTCAAGGTCTTTTTGTCTTTTTATTAATTTAATTAATAAACTCATTATATAAAACTTTTGTCAGTGGACTACAGATAAACTGGTTCTATGCCTTTACTTTATTAATAAAACTTCTTTTTTTTTTTGCTTTTCCTCCATTGTACCGAACTCGTACCAAACCGTGATGTCTGAACCGAGGTATGAATCGAACCATGACTACTGTGTACCGTTCCACCACTAATCACTTAAAGGAGAAGATCACTTTTAAAATGAAAATTCTGTCATCATATACTCACCCTCATGTTGTTTCAAACATGTATGAATTTCTTTCTTCTGCTGAACACAAAGGAATATATTTAGAAGAATGTCAGTAACCAGACAGTTTTTGGGTCCCATTGACTTCTATAGTAGGAAAAATAAATACTATGGAAGTCAATGGTACCAAAAACTGTCTGGTTACTGATAATCTTCTAAAGATCTTCCTTTCTGTTCAGCAGAAGAAAGAAATTCATACATGTTTGAAACAACATGATGGTGAGTATATGATGACAGAATTTTCATTTTAAAAGTGAACTTCTCCTTTAATGACGACAAGTAACAAAACTACAGCTTTCTTGATTTGATTGAGAAAAGTAGGCCTAACAAATTAATTAATAGATTACTAACTACTAGCCAAATTCTCACCTTACTCCCTCGGCCATGGTCCTCTGCTTTGGTTTGGCAGACAGCACAGCCATCTTCTCGACGGGACCTGGTTTAACACCCTGTGAATATAGGCCATAAGCAGCGATGAGCGTATGTGATGTGTAGATGTAGTATTGAAATTATTGTTACATTATTCCAAGACTTGCCAGGGTTCTTGGCTTGTGCCACTGTTGTTCACTCTCCGTACAGCTCAGCACTGGTGGAACAACTGGAATGTCTAGCTGAGAATAATGTGCAGACTGGAAAAGTAGAGCCACACAATGGTTACAGAGCACTGATCCAGCTACACATGTACAGCTGTGATGGGCCAGCTCAACAGGGATTGAGTCCTTCAGCCCCACCTGTAACAAGATGTTTAAAAAATATATTTAAACAGGAGTAGTATAACTGATTTGTCATATATTTATATGGAATACTCAAGTAAGCTACTATTTATTTTTGTACACTGTTAGCTAGTAAAAACTTAACTTTTTACTTGTAAACACTGTTAGTAAAGGGATTAATCTTTTTCTTTTAATGTGGTCAGTGGAGCAGTTTAATTTGCAGGTACAATCAGAATCCCCACTTAAAAAGTACCAAGATTACAGTATAGCTCATTAGACTTAGCAGATTTACATACACTTCTATACCTATCTTATGTGTTTCACCTTTCACATGGGATGTTCAGCATACCTGGAAAAACAAACTATACTACCCCTACACCACTACATTGCTACTACAACACTGATTGCTGTTAGTGAAAACATAGTAGTAACTAAGCGTACACTGGTCGTTTTTGACGTGAATGGGGGACATGGTCAACCAAATGAACATGGTTAACCTAGAGAAAAGAAACAAAAGAACACGATTAACCCAGGAACATGGGTAACCATCTTAACACTACACTTATCCTACACTTAAACTGTGAGGTGGTTTAGATCTGTCCATTGACGGATGACATAACGCCCTCACACACACTACTCCTGTCACTGGATCTTTCTTGGACACTGAGTGAGAGGAAATACAAAACCAAATGAAAAATACACACAACCAGTTGATAATCATATTAACATTACAAGGTATTTAATAACACTAATAAAGTATGTTGTAATATTGACATGATTTAATGCGAGTTAAAATACTTGGCTGCTAGCTAGTCAATGTCTAACGCTAACAGCTGATCTAGCCGCTAACAGCTGAGGTAACTGTTATCGCTACTCACCTTCAAAGTTGTGGATGTAACTTGATATGTACAATCGAAATCCTTTTACACGCTTGCAACCGGGTGCAGGTGAAGAGTGGTCAACAATCCTGTGGACATCGTTCACATCAATTTTCGGGAGGCCTTGTAAACAACGAGTGAAATATGCCATCTTTCGCAATCAAAACCTGCCGTCTCGCTGCGAACCGGAAATGGTCGACCGCACACTCAAGGCGGCGGAAGTAGAACTCCTTGGTTACGTGCACGTAGCCTATTCTGGACATTTCACGGCCCCGTCAACTCTTTACCACAGATGATCAGCTGTTGTGTGTGTTTGCGTGTGTGTGTGTTATAGCAGAGTGTAATATAAACAGGGATAATGTAAGCGTGTCCTGATGCCACAGTGAGTGTGCATTTGTATCAGTCATTTATAATGAGTGGATATAGGAGTGTAAATTTGGAGCTTAAAGGGATATTTCACCCATAAATAAAAACAATTCTGTCATTTACTCATCCTCATGTTGTTACAAACCTGTATGATTTTTTTTTTATGTGCAGTGGAACATAATAGAAGATATTGTGTAGAATTTTGGTAACCAAATAGTTTAAACATTTCTCAAAATATCTTTGCAATCCTTTTAATAGTTTGCATTATCTTCTATGAGATGTTACTTGTACAGACTAATAATTTTCTTATCAGAGCAAAACAGGGTCTGTTTAAATGTTAAAAATGAAATGTTATTATCAACTATCAGTCTAACTGTGTTTCATTAAAATCACAATTTTTGCCCTTTGTCTCTTTCTCCTCTTTTTGGCCTGACTATTTCTCTTCTTGCATCTGGTCTGAAGCGTCCTGAAGGAGGGTCTCCTTCGCCCCGGTCTTCCATTTTGTCTGAGATCAGGAGTATTTGCTGGCCCCATTTGATCCTTTCAGTACGCTCGGGTTTAATGTCTGGCCAGTGTTTTTCAAGCAGCAGGTAGTCACAGGGAAGCAGTTCTAGGGTCATCACTCTTTTGTGTCACTGTAATTCATACACAGATGGAGACCTTTGAACTTTGACAGAGGTCATTTTGAAACTATTACTTTATAAATTTCTGTTTTGGTTGGGTTTATTGAAGGGAATGATCTTTGGACAGATTTGAGAGAAAAACACAACCCTGTTGTGGGTTTTGTATGTGAAGGGTTTTGTATGTGAAGGTTTTGTTTTCCTACAGTGAGATCATTATTGATTAGCCTTAAATAGCACTTTTTACATGTTACACTCTTTTGATACTGGACATTTTGAAGTTAAAGGGGCTTTTATGTATATCGTTTTTATACAAAATGTCATTTGTTACTCGGAAAGCATTGTTTTTTGGGGGGCGGGTAGACATTTTGGCAATAGTCCAGCTCATTCTAGACAGGTTTGATAAAGCCTTTTATGGCTTTTTTACATGCTGTATTTGAGTATTGGCGGGGTGCCTCTGACTGTCTGTGGAAAAGCTACATTAACAAAAGCATCTTAAAGGGATAGTTCACTTTGAAATTAATTTTTGATATGTTTTAGCTTACCTCAAGGGCATCCAAGATGTAGGTGTCTTTGTTTCCGCAGTAGTTTCAATTTTGATATTTTTAGGTCAAACCGTTCTTGTCTGTCAGTCATATAATGTAGGTCGATGGTCACTGGCTCAAAACACAAGCACAGAGTCCAAATTAAAACAATTCCCCATCGTCCAAATGAAACAATTCCCCATCATAAGTACACATTGATGGCCTAAGACACGAAACGAGCGGTTTGTGTGAGAAAACGAACAGTATTTATATCGTTGTTATCTCTTGAAAACAGCACACGTCCAAATGATTTGACGGCGCGGGCGGGTATAGATATATACATAGATGTCGCCTTGGCTACTGCAGTTCATTGGAACGAAACCGTAGCCAAGCGACATCTAGTGTATATATCTATACCCGCCCGCGGGCGGGTATAGATGTATACACTAGATGTCGCATTCGCTACTGCAGTTCATTGGAACGAAACCGTAGCCAAGGCGACATCTATGTATATATCTATACCCGCCCGCGCCGTCAGATCATTTGGACGTGGTTGTGTTCAAGAGGTAACAACGATATAAATACTGTTCGTTTTCTCACACAAACCGCTCGTTTCGTGTCTTAGGCCATCAATGTGTACTTATGATGGGGAATTGTTTCATTTGGACGATGGGGAATTGTTTTAATTTGGACTCTGTGCTTGTGTTTTGAGCCAGTGACCATCGACCTGCATTATATGACTGACAGACAAGAACGGTTTGACCTAAAAATATCAAAATTGAAACTACTGCGGAAACAAAGACACCTACATCTTGGATGCCCTTGAGGTAAGCTAAAACATAACAAAAATTAATTTCAAAGTGAACTATCCCTTTAACATGAGACATGAAATAAACAAAGAGAACTCACTTGATACACTTGATTCCTTTAGGCATAATATAATGTAATATTACAATAATTTGTTTATTGATTTTATTAATTTAGTTGTTATAATATAAAAGTTTATTAATGTTTTTTTTCATACTTTTAGTATTTTAGTAGTCTTATTTTCTCTGAGGAAGTACTACTGTTTTGGCAATCCATGAGCTTGTTAGTGTTCTTTCACATCAAAGACAAGCTGAAAGTTTAACCTCACTGTGCTGATTATGTCATGTGATGGACTGAATATCTTGTAATTGGCCAATGGAAGGTTAAAAAGGTTTATTTTTTTGGTCAATAGTAAATCAGACTGAGCAGTAGGCACAAAGCATTGGACTTCATAGTATCCTTTTGATCCTTTTGAGTTGAGTTAATGACACACATTCATTCGTACTGCCATCATAATCATTGTATGATTTTAAGCAGTATGATTCTTGACAGTTTGTATGCCCACCATGTAGCTGACCTCTTTTCTGTATTTCTTTTTTTTTTTTTTTTTTTTACAGGGTGGTCCCTTCTTCGTTTTGTAATGACCGAGTATCTAGTTCAGACTGGGCATTAGGCTTACTTCATACCTCATTTGATGTAAGGTCTGTTGATGTGATCAATTGCTTGAGTGAAGTCACCAGTCTTTCATCAGGCGTCTGCTCACAGAAGGTGGTAAGGACAGAGCTGGAGGCTCAAACCTCTCTGCTTTCATGATGTTTGTCTCTCAGCTGACTTCAGAACAGTGTTTAGCTTCACAAACAGTAGATGGAATGATCTCGAGATAATTTATAACATGGCAATATCTCCAGAAACTGTCCATGTGTGTCAACCGTATCTCACTGGTTTGCCTTTTGGCTTTCGCCTGCAGGTATCAAGGACGTGTTGTCTGTTAACTAGATGTGGTGAAGTTGGCTTTAGTAGACATAATTTAGCAGATGACAGGGCTGTCACCAGCACCAGAGAAATGTGAAGTTATTGGCAGTGGTTATAACTGATCTAACTATAGTCCTAAAACTTGTAGAGTCTGTTACCCAATTAGATATCTGACATACGCCTGTATTTCCGATCCAGAATCCATTTTTTTGTGTTTGAAGGTGGCTCCACCTGGCCACAATTGTATAAGAGTGTGACAACTTGGGGGACATTTGATCTTTTCTGTTGATATTTAGTCATGTTGCCCTGATTCTGATGAGATTCTGGTGCACTTAAACTGTGTGCTTGGCTTTAAATATTTATTAAAAGTGGATAACAGCGCATCTCTCTCTCTCTGTGGAATCGAGGTAGAATGTGAATCACTTGGCCACATTGTATAGTATTGTTTGATTCTGAATGAGCCATGTTAAAAGCCATTTTTGGGCCATTTTTATATAAAAAAAATATACTTATGACATAATTTTGTCAACCATAAATTGCCTGATATATACAGTAGCACAGTAGCAAAATTTGACATTTTATTGAATGTTGTATCATATTGTACTGCCACAGTTTTATGCTGTAAATGCAAAACCCACTCAATGAGGTGCGTGGCTGCGTGCATGGTTTAATTCCGGCGAATACTGGGTCTATTTTACCTCTTCCAGAGTTCTGCTTTGTTTTGTGTCTCTCTGTGTATAATGATTGAGATAGAGGCCTATACAGATTGAATGTAGATTGAGTTGTGCACCTCCACACATTCATATCGACTGCTACATTTACATGGGAAGCTCTCAGCATGTTTGTGCAAACAGGGCAGGAAGTGTTTGTTATAGTGGACGTGTGGGGTAACTATAAGTGTCCCTTTGATTCCTGTGGTTTCAGTGACACACTCCCTCTCTGCGCTGGGCATTGTTCACCCACACTTCACTCCAGGAGTCAGCAGTGTTTCCTGCTGAGGGTCTATACACTAGCATCTGAAGGGGTGTGTTTCAGCACAGCAAGACTTTCTTCTCTCTTTTCTCCTCCAATCTTGTCTCTTCATCGTCACATCAGATTGTTTGTCTAATTGTGTGATTGTTCGTCAAAGCTTGAAGTGGGAGGGGTGGTGTTTGTAGATAAAAATAGAGAGAATATTGCTAAAAATAAATGAATTTTGTACTCATCCCTTATATTTTCATTTGAAGCGATCAGTGTGCTTTAAATGAACCAAAAGTCAGCTAATTAGTGCTCATTATTTATTAAGTTTATGCATTTATTATAATAACCAACGTGACCTCATTTTGAGGTTCCAGATCCAGATGTAAATTAGTTGGCAGTAACCGACTTACTGTGCTCCAGCAACTGGCCACACTTAGACCTGTGGAATGACACATCTTATCAGTGGCCCTCCAGGAACCGAAATGCATTTTATAAAGTGTGATTTCTTTCCTTTTCTTCTCTGTCTGACTTTAATTTTCTCTTCTTCCTCTGCTCCTCCGGGTCAGCAGCTGTCGGGTATTGAGAGGAGAAGAGGGGGGCTGCCCGCTGCTGCGCCGCCGTTCGCCACGACACACACCCACCTCCGAGTCACATCTGGTGCAAGGAGCGAGCGCTCCGATAAGTGAACCGAAGCCGATGGTGCACCACACAGATGTTGCCCCCGCTACTTTCCCCTCTAAGTCTTCCAAATCTCCTTGAGAGAGTCGCACACACTTCGGCCTCCACCTGATAAAAGTTTGCCGAGTGAGAGTCTTCATTCTCCACGTGGGTGGTCTAGCCCGTACATTCACCACACCGGTGCGAAGGAAGCCTATGGCATGCTGTACCTGCGCCTCATCCTCCTCTGCCCCCTCTACAATCTCGTTAACTGTGTCTATTACATTCGAGGCCGCCCGAGGGCTTCCAAAATCCTCCCGGATCTCCAGCGGTGGCTGCAAGGCCGTATCTTGTAGATGCACGTCTCTGCAGCCTGGCGGCCAGGGCAGCAGGGTGAAATTGAATTAGCCGTTGTGAACCTGTGGCCTTGAGAAGATAGATGTGTCAGAATCGTAAAGAGAGGGCTGAACCAGAAAGTTCTGAAGTAGTCTTCTTTTTTTTTTTAGGCACTGAGGACTGTCTTTAAGCAACTAATGATGAACAGCCCTGAAAGCTGCAGACAGGGGATCTTCTCTCTGTCCAAAGCAGGGGTGAGCTCAGG